>NC_142808.1:28338326-28397205 GCF_049724085.1 Artemia sp. Qi Xiang Cuo | reverse complement strand
TTCAACTACCGTGAAAATTCGTACTGATCTCTGTTCAAAGTGCGTGATGTTTTCATGGTAGTGATTCGTTTCCTTTGTATGAAATTGTGAAATTCTTTCTGTAATTTAATTTGTTAGGTGTGGTTGACTTATGTTTAACCTTGAACACGGATATAAAAACTCCGACAATGAATTATTTTATCAGTTTAGAATTGGCATTTGAAATATAATGATGCATTCAAAAAAAAAAGGAATATTGACGAAAGCTACACGCAAGAAGTAAGTTATTCTTTTATATGCATGGTGGGTAAAGAAATTAATTCTACTAAAATTTATACAGACCATATTATAGTTAACAGATTGTTAAATATTTTTTGAACCTGGATCTCCAGAGGTCGGTAAAGAGCAATATCAAAACAAGAAAAAAAAGTATGTAAACACTACATTTAAATGGCTTGCGAACTCAGTACACGAGGTAAATCATACCTATTTTTTATTCCGGACCGAAGATCCCTAGATTCGTTCCCCACCGGCCCAAAGTGCCACAATCGTCCACCCCCGTCCCTCCAACCCCCTCCCTCCAACCCCCTCAAACCACCACCCCCCCTACAACCCCCCTCCAACATTTTTTTTTCTTTTTTAACTTTTTTTTTACATCTCTTCGAATGTCATGAAACACTTAAAACACAAAAAATTCATATTTAATATTTTCCAACTTCAAAATAGAAATGATATAGATATGTGTGTCGCAACTTTTACTATTAGAAAAATAATGTTTGTAGTGACCATTTTTTTTAAACTTTTTTTTAACTGTTTTTAACTTTTTTTAACTTTTTTTTACATCTCTTAGAATGTCATGAAACACACTTAAAACATATGAAATTCACATTTAATATTTTCCAACTTTAAAATGGGAATGATATAGATATGTGTGTTGCGACTTTTACTATTATAAAAATGTTTGTAGTAACCATTTTTTTTTTTTTTATTTTAACTTTTTTTCTGAGTTTTTTTTAAACTTTTTTTTAAACTTTTTTTTTACATCTCTAAATCATATCAGAAAAATAGAATGACACTTTTAATTTTAAAAAAACTTATTCTTGTGCAAACTATTGATGAGGACTGATGGTTGTTTAAATATTTTTTTCATTAAAAACAAACCTTTTTTTTAGTAATTTCCAGAGCTCCCCCTACCCATTAAGAAGATAAGAAGGGGTGAAGCGACTCCAGTGGTCAGTTCAAACAGACCGACGGTTATACAACATGGTCGTAGGTCGAATCCATTAATACCATCAATTAAGAAAGTATGTTCGCATGAGAGTGTTATTGAAGCATTGAATTCTAGCACACAGAAGTATTTAAATTATAAAACAGGAAAAGGTTGTAAAACTATTGGGAACGTATGCGTGCATTGCCATGACAGTATGGAACTAAATTTATTTGGAGTACCAAAAAAATTCACCTCTTATATTGATGGATATGCGAGATTAAGATCTACAGAAATGATTTCACTAAAAGAGAATGCCAACATAAAAATAATAGTTGATGAAGAGGGGCATCTTCTTGCTAGTGCTTGTGGTAACATGTTACCCAGTGTTAAACCATATCGTCAGCTTTCGGTTATTAGTATTCAAATAAAAGCAAAGACGAGAAGAAACGCCTACTCTTCTACTAATATCATAAAAAATATCTTATCTACGTGCCGGAACTGTTACCTGTTTAAAAATAGTGTGATAATAGACAGTAAAGTTGCCGGAAAAATAAAAAAGGTATTGGCAGGATATATCACTATGGAATACAAAGATGAATCGATGAAAAACAAAGTACCAGCAAACGTTACTACCATTGATCAAACAGTCAATGAACCAAACAATACTAAAGACGAAAAGCATATTGAGCCTGTCGATGACACACCTGTAAAAATTGTGTATGACTCAAAATGGAATAATGATTATTCTTCTGATTACAAACTAAGAGAAGACAACAGCTATAGTATAAAGAGAGAACATGGTGAACAATTTTATGGAACAGATTCAAAATGACCAAAGTTTTTCATTGATATTAATAATGTATAATAACAATATATTTTTTGTATTAATATTCAACATGACATTATTTCATTAAAAATATGTTATGCATTACATTGTTATACGTTCATTATTTTTAGAGTAAGTCAGCATATCAAACGTTTAGAATGTCTATTAAAACATCGGAGATGTAAGAAAAGGAATTTGCATACATCATATGTCGGATAGATAGGTTAATATAGAGAAAATCTAAGTATAAGAATGAATAAATTCTCTATCAACATCTATTGACAGATATTTGGGATAGCTTTGACGGAATCTAAGTATTAGAGTGATTAAATTCTTTATCAATGTCTTTTGGCAGATAGGTTTGATAACACTGACATAATATAAGAATCAAATTGAACAAATTCTGTATTAAAATTCGTTATCGATATCATTTGTCGGGTACGTCAGATAACATTGACAAAATCTATCTATTAGAATGAAAAAAGTACTTTTCATCAGCTGTTGTCAGATTTGTAATAATGAAAAAATTTTAAACAAGCAACAAACTCTTTCTTGAATTCATCTCTTATATTCACAATAAAGAATTTATAAAAAAAAAATAATTAGGGATTGATATAGGCAAACAACGGCCCAGACCCATAAGGAGAAGAAGTGAGAGAGACAAAAACACTTATAAATGTAAGGATTCAAGCATACAAACCGACAGAGACAGGTACTGAGATAAGCAAACACCCGCCCAGACACATAAGCAGAGGAAGTGAAAGAGACAAAACACATATAAATATATAGATTCTGACATACAAATCGACAAAACAGTCACTGAGATAAGCAAACATCCACCCAGACACATAGGCAAGGAGAGTGAGAGAGACAAAAAAAAATGCAAATATATTGATTCAGACATACATACCGACAGAGACAGGCATTGAGATAGGCAAACATCCACCAAGGCGCATAAAAAGAGAAAGTGAGGGAGACAAAAACACATATAAATGTAAGGATTCTGACACACAAACCAACAAAGACAGGCATTGAGATAGGCAAACACCTGCCCAGACACATAAGCAGAGGAAGTGAGGGAGACAAAAACACATAAAAATATATGGATTCAAGCATACAAACCGACAGAGACAGGTACTGAGATAAGCAAACACCCGCCCAGACAAATAAGCAGAGGAGAGTGAGAGAGACAAAAACACATATAAATGTAAGGATTCTGACATACAAAGCAACAATTACAGGCATTGAGATAGGCAAACATCCGCCCAGACACATATGCTAGGATATTGAGAGAGAAACAGTCGATTGTAAATATATTAATTCATACGAACGAACTTAAAGAAACAGGCATTGGGATATACGGACACTCGTCCAGACATATAAGCAGAGGAAGGAAGAGAGACATAAAAACGTATAAATATAATGATTCTGACATGCAAAGCAACAATCACAGGCATTGAGATAGACAAATATCGACCCAGACACATAGGCAAGGAGAGAGAGAGTGACAAAAAACACATATAAATATATAGATTCAGACATATAAAGGAACAATCACAGGCATTGAGATAGGCAAACACCCACCCAGACACATAAGTAGAGAATGTGAAAGAGACAAAAACACATATAAATATATAGATTCTGACACACAAATCGACAAAGACAGTCACTGAGATAAGCAAACATCTGCTCAGACACATAGGCAAGGAGAGTAAGAGAGACAAAAACACATGCAAATAGATTGATTCATGCCTACACACCAACAGAGACAGGCACTGAGATAGGCTAACGCTTGCCCATACATATAAGGAGAGAAAGTGAGGGAGACAAAAAAAACAAATAAATATATGGATTCTGACATATAAACCGACAAAATCAGGCATTGAGATAGGCAAACATCCGCCCAGACACATAAGCAGAGGAAGTGAGAGAGACAAAAACACCTATTAATATATAGATTCTGACATACAAAGCGACAAAGACAGGCATTGAGATAAGCAAACATCCGCCCAGACACATAAGCAGCGAGAGTGAGAGAGACAGAAACACATTCAAATATATTGATTCTGACATACAAACCGACAAAGACAGGCATTGAGATAGGCAAAAATGCGCCCAGACACATAAGCAGAGGAAGTGAGAGAGACAAAAACACTTATAAATGTAAGGATTCTGACACACGAACCAACAAAGACAGGCATTGATAGGCAAACACCTGCCCAGACACATAAGCAGAGGAAGTGAGGAAGACAAAAACACATATAAATAAAAGGATTCAGCCATACAAACCGACAGAGGCAGGTACTGAGATAAGCAAACACCCAACCAGACACATAAGCAAAGGAAGTGAGAGAGACATAAAAACATATAAATGTAAGGATTCTGACATACAAAGCAACAATCACAGGCATTAAGATAGGCAAACATCCGCCCAGACACATAGGCAAGGAGAGTGAGAGAGACAAAAACAGATGTAAATATATGGATTCAGGCATACAAACTGACAGAGAGAGGCATTGAGATAGGGAAAATCCCACCCAGACACATAAGCAGAGGAAGTGAGGGAGACAAAAAACACATATAAATATATAGATTCTGACATACAAACCGACAAAAACAGGCATTGAGATAGGCAAACATGCGCCCAGACACATAAGCAGAGGAAGTGAGAGAGACAAAAACACATATAAATATATCGATTCTGACATACAAATCGACAAAGACAGGCATTGAGATAAGCAAACATCCGCCCAGATACATAGGCAGTGAGAGTGAGAGAGACAAAAACAAATGCAAATATATTGATTCAGGCATACAAACCGACAGAGACAGGCATTGAGATAGGCAAACACCCACCCAGACACATAAGCAGAGGAAGTGAGGGAGACAAAAACACGTATAAATATATGGATTCTGACATACAAGACGACATTGAGATAGGCAAACATCCGCCCAATCACATAAGCAGAGGAAGTGGGAGAGATAAAAACACACATAAATTTAAGGATTCTGACACACAAACCAACAAAGACAGGCATTGAGATAGGCAAACACCCGCCCAGACAAATAAGCAAAGGAAGTGAGGGAGACAAAAACACATAAAAATATATGGATTCAGGCATACAAACCGACAGGGACAGGCACTGAGATAAGCAAACACCCGCCCAGACACATAAGCAGAGGAAGTGAGAGAGACAAAAAACACATATAAATGTAAGGATTCTGACATACAAAGCAACAATCACAGGCATTGAGATAGGCAAACATCAACCCAGACAAATAAGCAGAGAAAGTGAGAGAGACAAAAACACTAATAAGTAAATAGATTCTCACATAAAAACCAACAAAGGAAGCCACAGAGATAGGCAAAAAGGCACCAGGACACTTAGGCCCAGAGAGTGAGAGAGACGAAAATCCATGGACATAGATAGATACAGACATACAAAGCAACAATGACAGGCTTAGAGATAGGCAAACACCCGCCCAGACACATAAGCAGAGGAAGTGAGAGAGAAAGAAAAAAAACATATAAATAAATGGATTCTGACACAAAAACCAACACTGACAGGCATTAATATAGCCAAACTCTCGGTCAGACGCACAGTCATAAGGAGAGATATATTCAAAAGGTTGGGTTGATCTAGGGTCACGTAGAGAGGCGTGCCCCTCCAAGTGAAACTAGATCAACTCAACATTTTGGATATCTCTCTCCTTATGACTGTGCGTCTGAGCGAGAGTTTGCCTATTTCTCTGTCAGTGTTTACTTCTGAATCCATAGAATTGTACATTGTGTTGTGACTACAACGTCATCTGTTGATTGATCTGTGTGGATTCTTGACTCTCGCAAAGCCCGTATCGGCTGGTTTATACGCAAAACTGACTAGAGACGCAGTTGCCCTTGACTCTCTCACTATCATTGCATCTGTGTCTCGGTGAACGTTGGCTTATGTCAATGCCTGTCTTTGTCGCTTTGTATGTCAGAATCTATATATTTATAGGTGTTTTGGGCTCCTTCACTTCCTCTGCGTATGTGTCTGGGCGCATGTTTTCCTATCTCAATGCCTGTTTTTGTCGGTTGGTATGTCAGAATCCATATATTTATATGTGTTTTTTGTCTCCCTCACTTCCTCTGCTTATGTGTCTGGGTGGGTTTTTGCCTATCTCAATAACTATCTCTGTCGGTTTGTATGCCTGAATAAATATATTTGCATGTGTTTTTGTCTCTCTCACTCTCTTTGCCAATGTGTCTGGGTGGATGTTTGCTTATCTCAGTGACTGTCTTTGTCGATTTGTATGTCAGAATCTATGTATTTATATGTGTTTTTGTCTCTTTCACTTCCTCTACTTATGTGTCTGGGCGGGTGTTTGCCTATCTCAATGCCTGTGATTGTTCCTTTGTATGTCTGAATCTATATATTTATATGTGTTTTTGTCACTCTCGCTCTCCTTGCCTATGTGTCTAGGCGGATGTTTGTCTATCTCAATGATGGTGATTGTTACTTTGTATGTCAGAATCCTTACATTTACATGTGTTTTTGTCTCTCTCACTTCCTGTGCTTATGTGTCTGGGCGGGTGTTTGCTTATCTCAGTGCCTGTCTCTGTCAGTTTGTATGCCTGAATCCATATATTTACATGTGTTTTTGTCTCTCTCACTCTCCTTGCCTATGTGTCTGGGCGGATGTTTGCCTATATCAATGCCTGTGATTGTTGCTTTGTATGTCAGAATCCTTACATTTATATGTGTTTTTGTCTCTCTAACTTCCTCTGCTTATGTGTCTGGGTGGGTGTTTGCTTATCTCAGTACCTGTCTCTGTCGGTTTGTATGCCTGAATCCATATATTTATATGTGTTTTTGTCTCCCTCACTTCATCTGCTTATGTGTCTGGGCAGGTGTTTGCCTATCTCAATGCCTGTCTTTTGTTGGTTTGTGTGTCAGAATTCTTAAATTTTTATGTCTTTTTGTCTCTTTCACTTCCTCTTCTTATGTGTCTGGGTGGATGTTTGCTTATCTCAATGCCTGTCTTTGTCGGTTTGTATGTCAGAATAAATATATTTGAATATCTTTCTATATCTCTCACTCTCGCTGCTTATGTGTCTGGGCGGATGTTTGCTTATCTCAATGCCTGTCTTTGTCGATTTGTATGTCAGAATCTATGTATTAATATGTGTTTTTCTCTCTCTCACTTCCTCTGCCTATGTGTCTGGGCGGATGTTTGCCTATCTCAATGCCTGTTTTTGTCGGTTTGTATGTCAGAATCCATATATTTATATGTGTTTTTGTCTCCCTCACTTCCTCTGCTTATGTGTCTGGGCGTTCTGTTTGCCTATCTCAATGCCTGTCTCTGTCGGTGTGTATGCCTGAATCAATATATTTGCATGTGTTTTTGTCTCTCTTACTCTCCTTGCTTATGTGTCTGAGCAGATGTTTGCTTATCTCAGTGACTGTCTTTGTCGATTTGTATGTCAGAATCTATATATTTATATGTGTTTTTGTCTCTTTCACTTCCTCTACTTATGTGTCTGGGCTGTTGTTCGCCTATCTCAATGCCTGTGAATGTTCCTTTGTATATCTGAATCTATATATTTATATGTGTTTTTGTCACTCTCTCTCTCCTTGACTATGTGTCTGGGCGGATGTTTGTCTATCTCAATGCCTGTGATTGTTGCTTTGTATGTCAGAATCCTTACATTTATATGTGTTTTTGTCTCTCTCACTTCCTCTGCTTATGTGTCTGGGTGGGTGTTTGCTTATCTCAATGCCTGTCTCTGTTGGTTTGTATGCCTGAATCCATATATTTATATGTGTTTTTGTCTCTCTCAGTCTCCTTGCCTATGTGTCTGGGTGGATGTTTGCCTATCTCAATGCCTGTGATCGTTGCTTTGTATGTCAGAATCCTTACATTTATATTTGTTTTTGTCTCTCTCACTTCCTCTGCTTATGTATCTGGGCGGGTGTTTGCTTATCTCAGTACCTGTCTCTGTCAGTTTGTATGCTTGAATCCATATATTTATATGTGTTTTGTCTCCCTCACTTCCTCTGCTTATGTGTCTGGGCAGGTGTTTGCCTATCTCAATGCCTGTCTCTGTTGGTTTGTATGTCTGAATCAATATATTTGCATGTGTTTTTGTCTCTCTCACTCTCCTTGCCTATGTGTCTGGGTGGATGCTTGCCTATCTCAGTGACTATTTTGTCGATTTGTATGTCAGAATCTATATATTTATATGTGATTTTGTCTCTTTCACTTCCTCTGATTATGTGTCTGGGTGGGTGTTTGCTTATCTCAGTACCTGTCTCTGTTGTTTTGTATGCTTGAATCCTTACATTTATACGTGTTTTTGTCTCTCTCACTTCCTCTGCTTATGTGTCTGGGCGGATGTTTGCTTATCTCAATGCCTAATTTTTTTTTTTATAATTTCTGTATTGTGTATGCAAGAGGTGAATTCAAGAAAGAGTTTGTTACTTACTTACAATTTTTTCATAATGACCAATCCGACAACGGCTGATGATAAAGAATTTATTCATTCTAATAGATACATTTTGTCAATGTTATCTGACGTAGCCGACAAATGATATCGATAACGAATTTTAATAAAGAATTTGTTCAATTTTATACCTATACTCTGTCACCGTTATCAAACATATCTGTCAAAAGACACTGATAAAGAATTTACTCACTCTACTACTTCGATTCCGTCAAAGCTATCCCAAGTATCTGTCAATAGATGTTGATAGAGAATTTATTCATTCTTATACTTAGATTTTCTCTATGTTAACCTATCTATCCGACTTATCATGTATGCAAATTCCTTTTCTTACATCTCCGATGTTTTAATAGACATTCTAAACGTTTGATGTGCTGGCTTACTCTAAAAATAATGAACATATAACAATGTAATGCATAACATCTTTTTAATGAAATAATGTCATGTAGAATATTAATACAAAAAATATATTGTTATTATAAATTATTAATATCAATGAACAACTTTCGTCATTTTGAATCTGTTCCATAAAATGGTTCACCATGTTCTCTCTTGATACTATAGCTGTTGTCTTCTCTTAGTTCGTAATCAGTAGAATAATCATTATTCCATTTTGAGTCATACACAATTTTTACAGGTGTGACATCGACAGGCTCAATATGCTTTTCGTCTTTAGTATTATTTGGTTCATTGACTGTTTGATCAATGGCAGTAACGTTTGCTGGTACTTTGTTTTCATCGATTCATCTTTATATTCCATAGTGATATTTCCTGCAAATACCTTTTTATTTTTCTGGCAACTTCACTGTCTATTATCACACTATTTTTACACAGGTAACAGTTCCAGCACGTAGAGAAGATATGGTTTATAATATTAGCAGAAGAGTAGGCCTTTCTTTTCGTCTTTGCTTTCATTTGAATGTTAATACCCGAAAGCTGACGATATGCTTTAACACTGGGTAACATGCTACCACAAGCACTATCAAGAAGATGCCCTTCTTCATCAACTATTATTTTTATGTTGGCATTCTCTTTGAGTGCAATCATCTCCGGAGATCTCAATCTCGCATATCCACCATCAAAAGAGTTGATTTTTTTGGTACTCCAAAGAAATTTAATTCCTTACTGTCATGACAATGCACGCATACGTTTCCGATGGTGCTACCACTTGTACTTATTTCATAGTTTAAATACTTCTCCTCTTCAGCATTCAATGCTACAGTAACACTATCATGCGAACATACTTTCTTAGTTGATGATATTAATGGATTCGACCTACGACCATGTTGTATAACCGTCGGTCTGTTTGAACTGACCACTGGGGTCGCTTTACCCCTTCTTATCTTCTTAATGGGTAGGGGGAGCTCTGGAAAATCCCAAGAAAAAAGGTTTGTTTTTCATGAAGAAAATCTTGAAAGAGAACCTTCAGTCCTCATCAATAGTATGCACAAAAATAAGTTTTTTAAAATTTAAATTAAAAGTTTCATTCTATTTTTCTTATATGATTTAGAGATTTAAAAAAGAAAAGATTAAAAAAAGTTTAAAAAAAACTGTCAGAAAAAAAAGTTAAAAAACTGTAGAAAAAAAATTGGTCACTACAAACATTATTTTTCTAATAGTAAAAGTAGCAACACACATATCTATATCATTCCCATTTTGAAGTTGGAAAATAATAAATGTGAATTTCTTATGTTTTAAGTTTGTTTCATTATATTGTAAGAGATGTAAAAAAAAGTTCAAAAAAGTTAAAAAAAAGTTAAAAAAAGTTAAAAAAAAAATGGTCACTACAAACATTATTTTTCTAATAGTAAAAGTTGCAACACAAATATCTATATCATTCCCATTTTGAAGTTGGAAAATATTAAATATGAATTTTTTGTGTTTTAAGTTTGTTTCATGACATTCTAAGAGATGTAAAAAAAAGTTAAAAAAAATTGTTGTGGGGGGCTGGGTTTTTTGTAGGGGGTTGATTTGAGGGGGTTGGAGGGAGGGGGTTGGAGGGAGTGGGTTGGAGGGAGGGGGTGGACGATTGTGGCAGTTTGGGCCGGTGGGGAACGATTTTGGGGAACTTTGGTCTGGAATAAAAAATAGGTATGATTTACCTCGTGTACTAAGCTCGCAAGCCATTTAAATACAGTGTTTACATACTTTTTTTTTCTTGTTTTGATATTGCTCTTTACCGACCTCTGGAGATCCAGGTTCAAAAAATATTTAACAATCTGTTAACTATAATAGGGTCTGTATAAATTTTAGTAGAATTAATTTCATTACCCACTATGAATATAAAATAATAACTTACTTCTTGCGTGTAGCTTTCGTCAATATTCCTTTTATTTGAATGCATCATTATATTTCAAATGCCAATTCTGAACTGAGAAGATAACAAATTGTCGGAGTATTTATATCCGTGTTCAAGGTTAAACATAAGTCAACCAAGCCTAACAAATTAAATTTCAGAAAGAATTTCACAATTTCAAACAAAGGAAACGAATTACTAGCATGAAAACATCACGCACTTTGAACCGAGATCAGCACGAATTTTCACGGTAGTTGAATCGGTCATTACACTGTCTGCTTGTATTGGCGGGAGAACTGTCCGCTTGAAACTGTTATAGCTATATGAAAGACATCCCGCTTGTAGATATTGTAGCTATATGGGTACCACCCCCGTACCAATCATTATATCAATACTACTAGTTTTTCAGGGGCTTTTTGTTTGGTTTTGAAACAATGTAAACACAAAAGTTCCACTTTTGCGTCAAAGCTAAGGGTGGATTAAATCAATATGATGGTGAAAATGAATGGATATTAAACAAAACATAATGTATGAAAGTAAGGAACAACATTATAAATTAAATAATCAGTAATTAATCTAAATAATAAGGGAGCTGCTACTGCCCAACATCTCACTGTCTACGCTACAGTGACTATTGTTTCTCATTGCTTCACGATTGAATCTTCTCACTTGGGAGTAGTAAAATAAAAGTTTTGAAATAGAGTTCGCCTTAGCCCGTTAATCTAAGTTAGCTATAATATGAGCCGAAGGGGGTTGAATGCTTGTGATTTTAGAAGTTTGGTGAAGATTTTACATATGTTTATTCAGCCAAAAAAAGAGAACATTTATGAAGAAGAAATTTGAGGAATATTAGGACTAGTTGAAATTCATTTTAATTGGAAGTTGTGATATTGTGGTGAAGATGTTAGAAGTAGAATAGCCAAGGCTCAGGATGTTTTTCAGAGTTTGGAAGAATATGAAAATAAGTCTGCAACCAAGATTAGAATATTGGAAGCTACAGTGGTGACAGTGTTCAAATATGGCTCTGAAGCATGGGTGCTCCGAATAGAGGATGAAGATTTGTTAGATGTTTTCCAGAGAAATTGCTTACGGATTGTTCTGGGTACCCGGCTGACTGACCGTATTTCAAACAGTAGGCTGTACAAAATGTGGTTCAATTCCGCTTTTTAGGGCATCACAAAAGAAAGGTTGAGATGGCCAGAGCACGTTCTGCGGATGAAGGACGACAGATCGCCGAAGATTGTCCTTTTCGGCAAACCATCTATGGCTAAACGGAAAGCAATTCGTCCTCGTCTGGGGTGGGAGGATGTCATAAAGAAAGATTTAAAGGAAATGGGAACTTCCTGGGAGGGTGTAAAGAGGAGGCTTCGAATAGATTGGGATGGAAGAGGAGCATGCGTAGCTATGTTGGCCTCAGGTGGCTTGGTGCTGCGGTGAGTTGTTAGTAGTAGTAGTAATACTTCAGTGACTAGCTGCCAGACGAGGCTCAACTGGAATTGAGATCCATTCATTCCTGAACCTGATCTGGCAACTTGATAAGACTTACGCAAATGAGACCAAGAGTAAAAGATGACCATTGGCTAGAACCTTGGAGAGCCCGCCTCCAGAGGCAATTTGATTTTGTGTATTTTTATTATGTCGGAAGATCAGTTCTGTTTTAACTTTTGATTTGAATAGTAAGTTATCTAACCCCTTTCAGTGCCTATAATTTATCATTCTCGGATGTGTATAGGCTCCAGAGAGCAGTTAGAGGAGTTCAATATAGAGAGCAAACCCTGTATTATTGGAATATCCTCTACGTGAGGAGATACTGTGAAGAGTACGGCTCATGGGTGTGAGCCAGCTTAATGAGTATAAGAACGCCGTTCGGTCATACTGGAGGATTTTCTTCCCCACTCCAGCTCTGTGCGCGAGGAGCTGAAGCAGTGTGAGAAAAGAGACGTTTAAGGCAGATTCCCAAGAAAGACTTTTCTCCTAATAGACACATTTTGGTCGATTATAGGCACATAACCGCATGAGACGTAATTTATTTAGTTTCCTTATTTGAATAGCAAAGAAGGAGCCTCAATACCACTCTGACCCCCTCCTCAAGCAATTCCAATACATGTGGCAACAGACCAGTGGTACCCCTCGCAGTTCCAATAGTTAGGATAATAAAAATTCTGAAAAGGTTTCAGAATTTTTCCAAGGTTTCTTGAGGGGCCTGAGGTGCCAAAGAGATTAGTTGAAAGGGAACTTTGTCTTTGAGGTCAATTAAATAAAACAAGTTTTTTTTAACTGAAAGTAAGGAGTGACATTAAAATTTAAAACGAACAGAAATTATTCCGTATATGAAATTGGCTGTCCCCTCGTCTACACCTCTCTCTGCACGCTAAAGTGTTTTTTATTGTTTTTAAAAATAAAGTTGTGAGATAGAGCCAAACTTTAGCGTAAAGAGCGAGACTCTGAAGAGGGGACAGCCTCTTTAATATACGGAATAATTTCTGTTCGTTTTAAGGTTTAATATCGCTCCTTACTTTTCGTTAATGTTTTTTTATTTAATTTCTGAACGTTTTCGAATTAATGCAGGTTTTTATTTTGGCTCACCGTACATGAATAATTAGAACAAAATTTGCATATTAATTTTATTTTTTTTGGCTAAATGGCTTTCTCTAAAGTTATTTACTTTTATTTACGAACGTTTTTATTGGTAAATATTCGTAAGTTGCAAATTAACGTACATAACTTAATTAACTTAATTAACTAAATATATTTGTATTATTTTTATTACGTATATTAGGGGGTTGGCCCCCTAGTCAATACCTCGCCCGTTAAAGTTCGAATTTTTTCCAATTCATTAACAATGACCGGTTAATCACAAAGGCCATTAGTTAGAATAAACAGCTCTTATGAAAGTACTACGAAAACTTTGGCGTAAAAAGCGAGGCATTGACTAGGGGGTGAACCCAATCATATATGTAATAGTTTCTATTCGTTTTAAGTTTTTATGTGGAAAATTATTCAGTTGAAAAGTTTTTCAGTTGAAAACTTATTTTTTTTGTTTATATTTAATTTCTGATCGTTTTTAAAACAATGCTGGGAAATTCGACGCCCCCTTCATAGCAATTTCTCTTCCCGCTTGAAAACTTCCTCCATGGAAATATACTCTCACGCAACCCTTTTCCCCCCCACCCCCACCACTAGAAAAAATCCCCCCGGAAAACGTCTGTATACTTCCCAATAACCAAAACTATATTGTAAACATTGGGCAAAATTCATAACTTGCAGCTGTTCTATTGGGCACTGTGGGGGATTAAGTCATCCTCAAAGACTAACTTATTAGTAGAATGGCCATAATAACTCCCACCCCTCACCCCTGCTGCCACCTATAACTTTTTTTTAACACCAAATATGGGCATAGCCTCCCTAGGGAGAACACGTGGTTAATGGTCCTAATATGGGCATAGAGTCCCTAGGGGAGAACACTTCTACTCCGAACGGGAGTCCATATATGGGCATAGAGTCATTAGGGAGAACACGTGGTTAATTAAAGCGATTGGGAATTTGGAACACCTGTGCTGTCAGTCATTAATCAAATTGTTTCCAGGCAAAGTTTAATAATGTCTGACAGGTACTGTCAACATTTCTCCAGGAATAGATCCAAGTCATTAATGTCTTTGTCTTGGAAACAACTCTTTTGGTCGAACTCCAAAGGATTTTAATAAACATTGCCATGGAAGCAATTCTCCAAGAAACATCTTAGCGATGAATTGTTTTAGCGCGGGAATCAGGTTTCTTATTAATTTGAAATGCGTTAGCGCAGAGATACCAAAAACAAAAGGAACACGCTGAAATTACGTTTAGGGATTATTTGGGCGAAACTGTTTTAGACAGGTTAGGGAATTATTTCGGCAAAACAGTTAGACACATTCTAAAAGATGATTTTGGAAGAGAATTTGAGGGTGAAACTCTGTGGTCGTTATAATACACAAGTTTCATTTGAACAGTGTCGTGAGGTCCTCTACCCCAACCCCAAAGGGTTCCGATCCCCCTACCCAACCCCGAAGGGTTCTGATCCCCCTACCCAACCCCGAAGGGTTCCGATCCCCCTACCCCAACCCCGAAGGAAGCCCCCGGTCCTCAAAGGGCCACCGGCGCCCCCAAAGGCCCTCCCCGGGCCCCCCAAAGGCCCATCGAGCTCCCAAAGGACCAACGGGGTCCCAAAGGCCCTCCACCGGTCCCCAAATGCCCCCTAGGCTCCCAACTGCCCCCCGGACCCCCAAAGGCCCTCCCCCGGCCCCCAAAGGTCCACCGGGCACCCAAAGGACCAATCGGTCCTCAAGTGCCCCCCAGACCCCCCAAGGCCCTCCCTGTGCCCCAAAGGCCCTCCCCTGGTCCCCTAAGGTCCCCCGGGCCAGAGAAGCGCCGCCGGGATGCGCCGTGGGCCAGGAAAGTGCCGCAGGATGTGCCGCAGGGATGCGCCGCGGGTCAGAAAAGCGCCCTAGGGGATGCGCCGCAGGGAGGCACCGCAGGAAAGCGCCGCAGGATGTGCCGCAGGGATGCGCCGCAAAAAAAAAGTAAACTAAAAAGTAAAAATTTCGAAATGTTATCCACCAAACGCCCTCCTCAGACCCCCAGTTTACCTTGTCACAGTTACATTTTCTGGATTTTTCAAAGTTCATTTCGGTTTTCTTTCATTGAAATGCAAGAGTTGGAATATTTCAGTAGTGTTTTGTCGTGGTTTACCTTGTCACAGTTACATTTTCTTGATTTTTCAAAGTTCATTTCGGTTTTCTTTCATTGAAATGCAAGAGTTGGAATATTTCAGTAGTGTTTTGTCGTGTTTTACCTTGTCACAGTTACATTCGCTTGATTTTTAAAAGTTCATTTTGGATTTCTTTAGTTGAAATGCAAGAGTTGGAATATTTCAGTAGCGTTTTGTCGTGGTTTACAATGTCACAGTTACATTCCCTTGATTTTTCAAAGTTCATTTTGAATTTCTTTCATTGAAATGCAAGAGTTGGAATATTTCAGTAGTGTTTTGTCGTGGTTTACCTTGTCACAGTTTAATTTTCTTGATTTTTCAAAGTTCATTTGGATTTTATTTCTTTGAAATGCAAGAGTTGTAATATTTCAGTAGTGTTTGGTTGTGGTTTACCTTGTCACAGTTACATTCTCTTGATTTTTCAAAGTTCATTTTGAATTTCTTTCATTGAAATGCAAGAGTGAGAATATTTCAGTAGAGTTTTGTCGTGGTTTACCTTGTCACAGTTACATTCCCTTTATTTTTCAAAGTTCATTTTCGATTTCATTCTTTGAAATGCAAGAGTTGGAATATTTCAGTAGTGTTTTCTCATGGTTTACCATGTCACAGTTACATTCCCTTGATTTTTCAAAGTTCATTTTCGATTTCCTTCGTTGAAATGCAAGAGTTTGAATATTTCAGTAGTGTTTTGTTGTGGTTTACCTTGTCACAGTTACATTCTATTTATTTTTCAAGGTTCATTTTCGATTTCTTTCATTGAAATGCAAGATTTGGAATATTTCAGTAGTGTTTTGTAGTTGTTTACCTTTTATAACTTACATCCTCTTGATGTTTCAAAGTTCTTTTCGATTTTCTGTCGTTGAAATGCAAGAGTTGGAATATTTCAGTAGTGTTTTATCGTGGTTTACCTTGTCACAGTTACATTCTCTTGTTTTTTCAAAGTTCATTTTGTATTTATTTCTTTGAAATGCAAGATTTGGATTATTTCAGTAGTGTTTTGTCGTTGTTTAGCTTATCACAGTGACATTTTCTTGATTTTTCAAAGTTCATTTTGGATTTTTTTTCATTGAAATGCAAGAGTTGGAATATTTCAGTAGTGTTTTGTTGTGCTTTACCTTGTCACAGTTATATTCTCTGGATTTTTCAAAGTTAATTTTGAATTTCTTTCGTTGAAATGCAAGAGTTGAAATATTTAAGTAGCGTTTTGTCGTGGTTTACCTTGTCACAGTTACATTATCTTGATTTTTCAAAGTTCATTTTGAATTTCTATCATTGAAATGCAAGAGTGGGATTATTACAGTAGTGTTTTTTCATGGTTTACGTTGTCAAAGTTACATTCTCTTAATTTTTCAAAGTTCATTTTGAATTTCTTTCTTTGAAATGCAAGAGATGGAGTATTTAAGTAGTGTTTTGTCGTGGTTTACCTTGTCACAGTTACATACTCTTAATTTTTCCAAGTTCATTTTGAATTTATTTCGTTGAAATGCAAGAGTTGGACTATTTCAGTAGTGTTTTGTCGTGCTTTACCTTGTCACAGTTACATTTTCATGATTGTTCAAATTTCATTTTGAATTTCTTTCATTGAAATGCAAGAGTAGGAATATTTCAGTATTGTTTTGTCATGGTTTACCATTTCAAAGTTAAATTTTCTTGATTCTTCAAAAATTTATTTTGAATTTCTTTCATTGAAATGTAAGAGTTGGAATGTATCAGTAGTGTTTTGTTGTGGTTTACCTTGTCACAGTTACATTTTCTTGATTTTTCAAAGTTCATTTCGGTTTTCTTTAATTGAAATGCAAGAGTTGGAATATTTCAGTAGTGTTTTCTCGTGTTTTACCTTGTCACAGTTACATTAGCTTGATTTTTCAAAGTTCATTTTGGATTTCTTTAGTTGAAATGCAAGAGTTGGAATATTTCAGAAACGTTTTGTCGTGGTTTACCATGTCACAGTTACATTCCCTTGATATTTCATAGTTCATTTTGTATTTCTTTCATTGAAATGCAAGAGTTGGAATATTTCAGTAGTGTTTTGTCGTGGTTTACCTTGTCACAGTTACATTTTCTGGATTTTTCAAAGTTCATTTTGGTTTTCTTTCATTGAAATGCAATAGTTGGAATATTTCAGTAGTGTTTTGTCGTGGTTTAACTTGTCACAGTTACATTTTCTTGATTTTTCAAAGTTCATTTCGGTTTTCTTTCATTGAAATGCAAGAGTTGGAATATTTCAGTAGTGTTTTCTCGTGTTTTACCTTGTCACAGTTACATTCGCTTGATTTTTCAAAGTTCATTTTGGATTTCTATAGTTGAAATGCAAGAGTTGGAATATTTCAGAATCGTTTTGTCGGGGTTTACCATGTCACAGTTACATTCCCTTGATTTTTCAAAGTTCATTTTGAATTTCTTTCATTGAAATGCAAGAGTTGGAATATTTCAGTAGTGTTTTGTCGTGGTTTACCTTGTCACATTTTAATTTTCTTGATTTTTCAAAGTTCATTTAGGTTTTCTTTCATTGAAATGCAAGAGTTTGAATATTTCAGTAGTTTTTTGTCGTGGTTTACCTTGTCACAGTTACATTCTCTTAATTTTTCAAAGTTCATTTTGAATTTATTTCATTGAAATGCAAGAGTTTGAATATTTCAGTAGAGTTTTGTCGTGGTTTACCTTGTCACAGTTACATTCCCTTGATTTTTCAAAGTTCATTTTCGATTTCCTTCGTTGAAATGCAAGAGTTGGAATATTTCAGTAGTGTTTTCTCGTGGTTTACCATGTCACAGTTACATTACCTTGATTTTTCAAAGTTCATTTTCGATTTCATTCTTTGAAATGCAAGAGTTGGAATATTTCAGTATTGTTCTGTTGTGGTTTACCTTGTCATAGTTACATTCTATTAATTTTTCAAGGTTCATTTTGGATTTCTTTCTTTGAAATGCAAGAGTTGGATTATTTCAGTAGTGTTTTGTCGTGGTTTACCTTGTCACAGTTACATTTTCTTGATTTTTCAAAGTTCATTTTTAATTTCTTTAATTAATTTTCAATATTTTATATATTTCTAAAGTGTTTGTTCATAGTTTACCTTGTCAATGTTACATTCTATTGTTTTTTCAACGTTCATTTTGAATTTCTCTCATTGAAATTAAAGAATTGTAATAATTATGAAGTGTGTGGTCATAGTTTACCTTGTCACAGTAACATTATCTTGATTTTTCAATGTTAATTTCGGTTTTCTTTCATTGAAATGCAAGAGTTTGAATATTTTAGTAGCGTTTTGTAGTGCTTAACCTTATCACACTTACGGTATCTGTATTTTTAAAAGTTCATTTTGAATTTCTGTCGTTGAATAGCAAGAGTTAGAAAATGTCAGATGTATTTTTTAATGGATTTCCGTGCTACAGTTACATTCTCTTTATTATTCAAATTTCATTTTGAATTTCATTCATTGAAATGCAAGAGTGGGATTATTTCAGTAGTGTTTTGTCATGGTTTAACTTGTCACAGTTACATTCTCTTGATTTTTCAAAGTTCATTTTGAATTTCTTTCATTGAAATGCAAGAGATGGAATATTTCAGTAGTGTTTTGTCATGGTTTACCTTGTCACAGTTATATTCTCTTAATTTTTCAAAGTTCATTTTGAATTTCTTTCGTTGAAATGCAAGAGTTGGAATATTTCAGTAGTGTTTTGTCGTGGTTTACCTTGTCACAGATACATTCTCTTGATTTTTCAAAGTTCATTTGGAATTTCTTACATTGAAATGCAAGAGTTGGAATATTTCAGTAGTGTTTTGTCGTGGTTTACCTTGTCACAGTTACATTTTCATGATTTTTCAAAGTTCATTTTGAATTTCTTTCGTTGAAATGCAAGAGTTGGAATATTTCAGTAGTGTTTTGTTGTGGTTTACCTTGTCACAGTTACATTTTCTTGATTTTTCAAAGTTCATTTCGGTTTTCTTTCATTGAAATGCAAGAGTTGGAATATTTCAGTAGTGTTTTCTCGTGTTTTACCTTGTCACAGTTACATTCGGTTGATTTTTCAAAGTTCATTTTGGATTTATTTAGTTGAAATGAAAGAGTTGGAATATTTCAGTAATGCTTTCTCGGGGTTTACCTTGTCAAAGCTAGATTCTAATGATATTCCATAGTTCATTTTGGATTTATTTCAATGATATGCATTAGATGGAAAATTTCAGTAGTGTTTTGTCGTGGTTTACCTTGTCACAGTTACTTTTTTTGATTTCCCAAAGTTTATTCTAGTTTTCTTTCATTAAAATGCAAGAGTTGGAATATTTCAGTTGTATTTTGTCGTAGTTTACAATGTCGCAGTTACATTCTCTGAATTTTTCAAAGTTAATTTAGGATTTCTTTAAATAAAATGCAAGCGTATGAATATTTAATTATATAGTTCTATGGGTTGTCATAGTCACAGTTACAGTTGATTTAAATTTCACAAAGTTTATTTTATTTTTCTTTAGTTGAAATGAAAGAGTTGGATATTTCAGTAGTGTTTTGTCGTGGATTACTATTTCACTGTTAAATTACAATGATTTTTCAAAGATCATTTTGTATTTCTTTCATTGAAATGCAAGAGTTGGAATATTTCAGTAGTGTTTTGTCGTGGTTTACCTTGTCACAGTTACATTTTCTGGATTTTTCAAAGTTCATTTCGGTTTTCTTTCATTGAAATGCAAGAGTTGGAATATTTCAGTAGTGTTTTGTCGTGGTTTAACTTGTCACAGTTACATTCTCTTGATTTTTCAAAGTTCATTTTGAATTTCTTTAATTGAAATTCAAGAGTGAGAATATTTCAGTAGCGTTTTGTCGTGGTTTACCTTGTCACAGTTACATTCCCTTGATTTTTCAAAGTTTATTTTTAATTTCCTTCGTTGAAATGCAAGAGTTGGAATATTTCAGTAGTGTTTTGTAGTGGTGTAAAATGCCACAGTTACATTCCCTTTATTTTTCAAAGTTCATTTTCGATTTCCTTCGTTGAAATGCAAGAGTTGGAATCTTTCAGTAGAGTTATGTTGTGGTTTACCTTGTCACAGTTACATTCTATTAATTTTTCAAGGTTCATTTTGGATTTCTTTCATTGAAATGCAAGAGTTGGAATATTTCAGTAGTGTTTTGTTGTGGTTCACCTTCTCACAGTTACATTTTCTTGTTTTTTCAAAGTTCATTTTGAATTTCTTTCGTTGAAATGCAAGAGCTGGAATATTTCAGAAGTTTTTTGTCATTGTTGAACTTTTCAAAGTTGTATTTTATTGTTTTTTCATTGTTCATTTTGAATCTCTCTAGTTGAAATGCAAGAGTTATAATATTTCAGAAGCGTTTTGTTGTGGCTCTCCTTTTGACAGTTTTAGGTTAATTCTTTTTCAAAGTTCATTTTGTATTTCTTTCATTGAAATGCAAGACTTGGAATATTTCAGTAGTTTTTTGTCGTGGTTTTCCTTGTCAAAGTTACATTATTTTGATTTTTCAAAGTTCATTTTGAATTTCTTTCGTTGAAATGCAAGAGTTGGAATATTTCAGTAGTGTTTTGTCGTGGTTTACATTGTCATAGTTACATTCTCTTTATTTTTCAAAGTTCAGTTTGGAATTTCTTTATTTGAAATGCAAGAGTTAGAATATTTCAGAAGTGTTTTGTCGTGGTTTACCTGGTCACATTTAAATTCTCTTGATTTTTGAAAGTTCATTTTGAATTTCTTTATTTGAAATGCAAGAGTGAGAATATTTCAGTAGCGTTTTGTCGTGGTTTACCTTGTCACAGATAAATTCACTTGATTTTTCAAAGTTCATTTTCTATTTCATTCTTTGAAATGAAAGAGTTGGAATATTTCAGTAGTGTTTTGTCGTGGTTTACCTTGTCACAGTTACAGTACATTGATTTTTCAAAGTTCATTTTGAATTTCTATCGTTGAAATGCCAGAGTTGGAATATTTCAGTAGAGTTTTGTTGTGGTTTACCTTGTCACAGTTACATTTTCTTGATTTTTCAAAGTTCATTTTGGATTTCTTTCATTGAAGTGCAAGAGTTGGAATATTTCAGTAGTGTTTTTTCGTGGTTTACCTTGTCACAATTACATACCCTTGATTTTTCAAAGTTCATTTTTAATTTCTTTCATTGAAATGCAAGAGTTGGAATATTTCAGTAGTGTTTCGTTGTGGTTTACATTGTCACAGATACATTTGCTTGATTTTTCAAAGTTCATTTTGGATTTCTTTAGTTGAAATGCAAGAGTTGGAATATTTCAGTAGTGTTTTGTCGTGGGTTACCTTGTCACAGTTATATTCTCTTAATTTTTCAAAGTTCATTTTGAATTTCTTCCGTTGAAATGTAAGAGTTGGAATATTTCAGTAGTGTTTCGTCATGGTTAACCTTATCACAGATACATTATCTTGATTGTTCAATGTTATTTTTGAATTTTTTTCATTGTAATACAGGAGTTGGAATATTTCAGTAGTGTTTTGTCGTAGTTTACTTTGTCACAGTTACATTCTCTTAATTTTTTAAAGTTCATTTTGAATTTCTTTAGTTGAAATGCAAGAGTTGGAATATTTCAGTAGTGTTTTGTTGTAGTTTACCTTGTCAAAGTTACATTCTCTTGATTTTTCAAAGTTCATTTTGAATTTCTTTCATTGAAATGCAAGAGTTGGAATATTTCAGTAGTGTTCTGTCATGGTTTACCTTGTCACATTTACATTCTCTTGATTTTTCAAAGTTCATTTTGAATTTCTTTCGTTGAAATGCAAGAAGTGGAATATGTCAGTAGTGTTTTGTTGTGGTTTACCTTGTCACAGTTACATTTTATTGATTTTTCAAAGTTCATATCGGTTTTCTTTCATTGAAATACAAGAGTTGAAATATGTCAGTGGTGTTTTGTCCTGGTTTACCTTGTCACAGTTATATTCGCTTGATTTTTCAAAGTTCATTTGGATTGCTTTAGTTGAAATCCAAGAGTTGGAATATTTCAGAAGCGTTTTGTCGTGGTTTACCTTGTCACAGTTATATTCTCTTAATTTTTCAAAGTTAATTTTGAATTTCTTTCGTTGAAATGAAAGAGTGGGATTATTTCAGTAGTATTTTGTCGTGGTTTAACATGTAACAGTTACATCCCCTTGATTTTTCAATTTTCATTTTCAATTTCTTTCATTGAAATGCAAGAGTTGGAATATTTCAGTAGTGTTTTGTCGTGGTTTACTTTGTCACAGTTACATTCTCTTAATATTTCAAAGTTCATTTTTAATTTCTTTCGTTGAAATGCAAGAGTTGGAATATTTCAGTAGTGTTTTGTTGTGGTTTACCTTGTCATGGTTACATTCTCTTGATTTTTTAAAGTTCATTTTGAATTTCTTTCATTGAAATGAAAGAGTTGGACTATTTCAGTAGTGTTTTGTCGTGGTTTACCTTGTCACAGTTACAGTTTATTTATTTTTCAAAGTTCATTTATAATTTCTTTCGTTTACAAGCAAGAGTTGATACATTTTATTTGCGCTTTGGTGTGTATGAGTATGTCAATTTTACATTGTATGGATAGTTCAAAGTGCTGTTCTGTTTTCTTTCATAGAATGTAACGTTTTGATCACTTTAATTATTGTTGTCCCGTGTTTTACCTATTCGAAGATACATATTAGTGCGATTTCATTGTAGATTTAGTAGTTCTTTAGTTGAAATGTAAGAGTTGGATTGTTTCAGAAGCGTTTTGTCATGGTTTACTTAGTCACAGTTATATTCTCTTGATTTTTCAAAGTTCATTTTGAATTTCTTTAATTGAAATGAAAGAGTGGGATTATTTCAGTAGTATTTCGTCATGGTTTACCATGTCACAGTTACATTTTCTGTATTTTTCAAAGTTCATTTCGGTTTTCTTTCATTGAAATGCAAGAGTTGGAATATTTCAGTAGTGTTTTGTCGTGGTTTAGCTTGTCACAGTTACATTCGCTTGATTTTTCAAAGTTCATTTTGGATTTCTTTAGTTGAAATGCAAGAGTTGGAATATTTCAGAAGCGTTTTGTCATGGTTTACCTTGTCACAGTTATATTCTCTTGATTTTTCAAAGTTCATATTGAATTTCTTTACTTGAAATGAAAGAGTGGTATTATTTCAGTCGTGTTTGGTCATGGTTTAACATGTCACATTTACATTCCCTTGATTTTTCAAAGTTCATTTTTGTTTTCTTTCATTGAAATGCAAGAAGTGAAATATTTCAGTAGTGTTTTTTTGTGGTTTAATTTGTCACACTTACATTCTCATGATTTTTCAAAGTTCATTTTGGATTTCTTCAATTGAAATGCAAGAGTTGTAATATTTCAGTAGTGTATCGTCGTGGTTTACCTTGTCATACTTACATTCTCTTGATTTTTCAAAGTTCATTTTGGATTTCTTTCATTGAAATGCAAGAGTTTGAATATTTCAGTAGTTTTTTCTTGTGGTTTACCTTGTCACACTTACATTTTTTCTTTATTTTTGTTATGTTAGGTTAGGTTAGGCTAGATCAAGTTTGGATCTAGATCAACTCTAGATCTTTGGATCCAAAGATCCAAGTTTGGATCTTTGGATCTAGGCTAGATCAACTCTTGCATTTCAATGAAAGAAATCCAAAATGAACTTTGAAAAATCAAGAGAATGTAAGTATGACAAGGTAAACCATTACAAAACACTACTGAAATATTCCAACTCTTGCATTTCAATTAAAGAAAAACAAAACGAACTTTGAAAAATCAAGAGGATGTGAGTATGATAAAGTAAACCACAACAAAACACTACTGAAATATTTAAACTCTTGACTTACAATTAATGAAGACCAAAATGAACTTTGAAAAATTAAGTGAATGTCACCGTGACTTGGTAAACCATGACCAACAACTACTGAAATAATCCAACGCTTATATTTCAATGATAGAAATTCAAGATGAACTTTGAAAAATCAAGAGAATCTAACTGTGACAATGTAAACCAAGACAAAACTCTTTTGAAATATTCCAACTCTTGAATTTCCATAGTGATATCCAAAATGTAGTTTAATAAATAAAGCAAATTTATCTGTGACAAGGTAAACCATGGCAAAACACTACTGAAATATTCCAACTCTTGCATTTGAATGAAAAAAGACCGAACTGAACTTCGAAAAATACAGAAAATGTAACTGTGAAGTGGTAAAATATGACAAAACAATACTGAAATAATCCCACTCTTTTACTTCAATGAAAGAAATTCAAAATAAACTTTGAATCAAGGGAATGTAACTGTTACAAGGTAAACCATAACAAAACGCTTCTGAAATATTCCAACTCTTGCATTTCAACTAAAGAAATACAAAATGAACTTCTAAAAATCAAGAGACTGTAACTGTGACAAGTTAAACCACGAGAAAACACTACTGAAATATTCCAACTCTTGCATTTCAATGAAAGAAAACCTAAATCAACTTTTAAAAATACAGAAAATGTAACTGTGACAAGGTAAACCACAACAAAACACTACTGAAATATTCCAACTCTTGCATTTCAACGAAAGAAATTCAAAATGAACTTTGAAAAATCAAGGGAATGTAACTGTGACATGGTAAACCACGACAAAACACTACTGAAATATTCCAACTCTTGCATTTCAATGGAAGAAAGGTACACCACAACAAAACACTACTGAAATATTCCAACTCTTGCATTTCAACGATAGAAATTAAAAATGAACTTTGAAAAATCAAGAGAATGTAACTATGACAAAGTAAACCACGACAAAACACTACTGAAATATTCCAACTCTTGCATTTCAATGAAAGAAATTGAAAATGAACATTGAAAAATCAAGGGGATGTAACTGTGACATGTTAAACTACGACAAAACATTACTGAAATAATCCCACTCTTTCATTTCAACGAAAGAAATTAAAAATGAACTTTGAAAAATTAAGAGAATATAACTGTGACAAGATAAACCACGACAAAACGCTTCTGAAATATTCCAACTCTTGCATTTCAACTAAAGAAATCCAAAATGAACTTTGAAAAAACAAGCGAATGTAACTGTGACAAGGTAAACCACGACAAAACACTACTGAAACAATCCAACTCTTGTATTTCAATGAAAGAAAAACGAAATGAACTTTGAAAAAAACAAGAAAATGTAACTGTGACAAGGTAAACCACAACAAAACACTACTGACATATTCCACTTCTTGCATTTCAACGAAAGAAATTCAAAATGAACTTTGAAAAATCAAGAGAATGTAATTGTGACAAGGTAAACCATGACGAAACACTACTGAAATATTCCAACTCTTGCATTTCAATGAAAGAAATTCAAAATTAACTTTGAAAAATTAAGAGAATATAACTTTGACAAGGTAAACCACGAAAAAAACACTACTGAAATATTCCAACTCTTGCATTTCAACGATATAAATTCAAAATGAACTTTAAAAAATTAAGAGAATGTAACTGTGACAAAGTAAACTACGACATAACACTACTGAAATATTCCAACTCCTACATTTCAATGAAAAAAATTCAAAATTAACTTTGAAAAATCAAGAGAATGTATCTGTGACAAGGTTAACCACGACAAAACACTACCGAAATATTCCAACTCTTGAATTTCAATGTAAGAAATTCAAAATGAACTTTGAAAAATCAAGAGAATGTAACTGTGGCAAGGTAAACCATGACAAAACACTACTGAAATATTCCAACTCTTGCATTTCAACGAAAGAAATAAAAAATGAACTTTGAAAAATCAAGCGAATGTAACTGTGACAAGGTAAACCACAACAAAACACTAGTGAAATATTCCAACTCTTGCATTTCAACGAAAGAAATTCAAAATGAACTTTGAAAAATCAAGGGAATGTAATTGTGACAAGGTAAACCACGACAAAACACTACTGAAATTTTCAAACTATAGCACTACAATTAACAAAATACATACTGAACTTTGAAAAATCATGAGAATGTAACTGTGACATGTTAAACCACAAAAAAACGCTAGTTAAATATTTAAAATCTGTAATTTAGAATAATGACATACAAAATTAACATACAACGATCAATATACTGTAACAGTTACACTGTAAACCACAACAAAACACTACTGAAATATTCCAACTCTTGCATTTCAACGAAGGAAATCGAAAATGAACTTTGAAAAATCAAGGGAATGTAACTGTGACAAGGTAAACCACGAGAAAACGCTACTGAAATCTTCCCACTCTTGCATTTCAACGAAAGAAATTCAAAATGAACTTTGAAAAATCAAGAAAATGTAACTTTGACAAGGTAAACCACGAGAAAACGCTACTGAAATATTCCAACTCTTGCATTTCAACGAAAGAAATCCAAAATGAACTTTGAAAAATCAAGAGAATGAAACTGTGTCAAGGTAAACCACGACAAAACACTACTGAAATATTCCAACTCATACATTTCAAAAAAATAAATCCAAAATGAACTTTGAAAAATCAAGATAATGTAACTGTGAAAAGGAAAATCATAACAAAACACTACTGAAATGTTCCAACTCTTGCATTTCAACGAAAGAAAACCTAAATACACTTTGAAAAATCAAGAAAATGTAACTGTGACAATGTAAACCACTATAAAACACTACTGAAATATTCCAACTCTTGCATTTCAATGAAAGAAATTCAAAATGAACTTTGAAAAATCAAGAAAATGTAACTGTGACAAGGTAAACCACGACCAAACACTACTGAAATATTCCAACTCTTGCATTTCAACGAAAGAAATACAAAATGAACTTTGAAAAAACAAGAAAATGTAACTGTGAGAAGGTAAACCACGACAAAACACTACTGAAATAGTCCAACTCTTGCATTTCAAGGAAAGAAATCCAAACTGAACCTTGAAAAATTAATAGAATGTAACTGTGACAAGGTAGACCACAACAGAACCCTACTGAAATATTCTAACTCTTGCATTTAAATGAAGGAAATTGAAAATGAACTTTGAAAAATCAAGGGAATGTAACTGTGACATGGTAAACCACGAGAAAACACTACTGATATATTCCAACTCTTGCATTTCAACGAAGGAAATCGAAAATGAACTTTGAAAAATCAAGGGAATGTAACTGTGACAAGGTAAACCACGACAAAACGCTACTGAAATATTCTCACTCTTGCATTTCAATGAAAGAAAGTCCAAATGAACTTTGAAAAATCAAGCGAATGTAACTGTGACAAGGTAAACCACAACAAAACACTACTGAAATATTCCAACTCTTGCATTTCAAGGAAAGAAAACTGAAATGAACTTTGAAAAATCAAGAGAATGTAACTCTGACAATGTAAACTACAACAAAATACTACTGAAATATTCCAACTCTTACATTTCAATTAAAGAAATTAAAAATGAACTTTGAAAAATCAAGCGAATGTAACAGTGACATGGTAAACCAGGACAAAACACTTCTGAAATACTCCAACTCTTGCATTTCAACTAAAGAAATCCAAAATGAACTTTGAAAAATCAAGAGAATGTAACTGTGACAAGGTAAACCATGACGAAACACTACTGAAATATTCCAACTCTTGCAATTCAATGAAAGAAAACCTAAATGAACTTTGAAAAATCAAGAAAATGTAACTGTGACAAGGTAAACCACGACAAAACACTACTGAAATATTCCAACCCTTGCATTTCAATGAAAGAAAACCGAAATGAACTTTGAAAAATCCAGAAAATGTAACTGTGACAAGGTAAACCACGACAAAACACTACTGAAATATTCCAACTCTTACGTTTCAACGGAAGAAATTCAAAATGAACTTTGAAAAATCAAGTGAATGTAACTGTGACATGGTAAACCACGACAAAACGTTTCTGAAATATTCCAACTCTTGCATTTCAACTATAGAAATCCAAAATGAACTTTGAAAAATCAAGCGAGTGTAACTGTGACAAGGTAAAACAAGAGAAAACTACTGAAATATTCCAACTCTTGCATTTCAATGAAAGAAAACCGAAATGAACTTTAAAAAATCAAGAAAATGTAACTGCGACAAGGTAGACCACAACACAACACTACTGAAATATTCCAACTCATGCATTTCAACGAAAGAAATTCAAAATGGACTTTGAAAAATCATGAAAATGTAACTGTGACAAGGTAAACCATGACAAAACACTACTGAAATATTCCAACTCTTGCATTTCAATGGAAGAAATTCAAAATGAACTTTGAAAAATCATGAAAATGTAACTGTGACATGGTAAACCACGACCAAACAGTACTGAAATATTCAAACTCTTGCATTTCAACGAAAGAAATTCAAAATGAACTTTGAAAAATCAAGAGAATGTAACTGTGACAAGGAAAACCAGGACAAAACACTACTGAAATATTCCAACTCTTGCATTTCAACGAAAGAAATTCAAAATGAACTTTGAAAAATTAAGAGAATGTAACTGTGACAAAGTAAACCACGACAAAACACTACTGAAATATTCCAACTCTTGCATTTCAACGAAAGAAATTCAAAATGAACTTTGAAAAATCAAGAGAATGTAACTGTGACAAAGTAAACCACGACAAAACACTAATGAAATATTCCGTCTCTTGCATTTCAAATAAAGAAAAACTAAATGAAATTTTAAAAATCAAGAAATGTAACTGTGACAAGGTGAAACACTACAAAACGCTTCTGAAATATTCCAACTCTTGCATTTCAATGAAAGAAATTCAAAATGAACTTTGAAAAAACAAGAAAATGTAACTGTGACAAGGTAAACCACGACAAAACACTACTGAAATATTCCAACTCTTGTATTTCAATGAAAGAAATTCTAAATGAACTTTGAAAAATCAAGAAAATGTAACTGTGACAAGGTAAACCACAACAAAACACTACTGAAATATTCCAACTCTTGCATTTCAATGAAAGAAATCCAAAATGAACCTTGAAAAATTAATAGAATGTAACTATGACAAGGTAAACCACAACATAACGCTACTGAAATATTCCAACTCTTGCATTTCAACGAATGAAATCAAAAATGAACTTTGAAAAATCAAGTGAATGTAACTGTGACATGGTAAACCATGAGAAAACACTACTGAAATATTCCAACTCTTGCATTTCAACGAAGGAAATCGAAAATGAACTGAAAAATCAATGGAATGTAACTGTGACAAGGTAAACCACGACAAAACTACTGAAATAATCTCACTCTTGCATTTCAATGAAAGAAAACCGAAATGAACTTTGAAAAATCAAGAGAATGTAACTGTGATAAGGTAAACCACAACAAAACACTACTGAAATATTCAAACTCTTGCATTTCAATGAAAGAAAACCTAAATGAACTTTGAAAAATCCAGAAAATTAAACTGTGACAAGGTAAACCACGACAAAACACTACTGAAATAGTCCAACTCTTGCATTTCAATGAAAGAAATTCAAAATGAACTTTGAAAAATCAAGGGAATGTAACTGTGACATGGTAAACCCCGACAAAACGTTACTGAAATAGTCAAACTCGTTCATTTCAAATATAGAAATACTAAATAAACTTATAAAAATCAAGAGAATTTAACTGTGACAATGTAAACCACGAGAAAATACTATTGAAATATTCCAACTCGTGCATTTCTAATACAGGCATCCGAAATGAACTTTGAAAAATCCAGAAAATGTAACTGTGACAAGGTAAACTGGGGGTCTGAGGAGGGCGTTTGGTGGATAACATTTCGAAATTTTTACTTTTTAGTTTACTTTTTTTGCGGCGCATCCCCGCGGCGCACCTGCGGCGCTGTCCTGCGGCGCATTCTGGCGGTACAACTCCCGTGGCGATTTCCAGACCCGCGGCGCATCCTGGCGGCACATCTTGCGGCGCTGGCCGGGCCAAAAGTACATCCCGGCGGCACTTCTCGGATCCGGGGGACCTGGGGGGGCCAGGGGAGGGCCTGTGGGGCACAGGGAGGGCCTTGGGGGGTCTGGGGGGCACTTGAGGACCGATTGGTCCTTTGGGAGCCCGGTGGACCTTTGGGGGCCGGGGGAGGGTCGTTTGGGGTCCGGGGGGCCAGTTGGGAGCCTGGGGGGCATTTGGGGACCGGTGGAGGGCCTTTGGGACCCCGTTGGTCCTTTGGGAGCTCGATGGGCCTTTGGGGGGCCCGGGGAGGGCCTTTGGGGGTCTGGGGTGGGCCTTTGGGGGCGCCGGTGGCCCTTTGAGGACCGGAGGCTTCCTTCGGGGTTGGGGTAGGGGGATCGGAACCCTTTGGGGTTGGGTTAGGGGGATCGGAACCCTTTGGGGTTGGGGTAGGGGGATTGGAACCCTTTGGGGTTGGGGTAGAGGACCTCACGACACTGTTCAAATGAAACTTGTGTATTATAACGACCACAGAGTTTCACCCTCAAATTCTCTTCCAAAATCATCTTTTAGAATGTCTCTAACTGTTTTGCCGAAATAATTCCATAACCTGTCTAAAACAGTTTCGCCCAAATAATCCCTAAACGTAATTTCAGTGTGTTCCTTTTGTTTTTGGCATCTCTGCGCTAACGCATTTCAAATTAATAAGAAACCTGATTCCTGCGCTAAAACAATTCATCGCTAAGATGTTTCTTGGAGAATTGTTTCCATGGCAATGTTTATTAATATCTTTTGGAGTTCGACCAAAAGAGTTGTTTCCGAGGCATAGACATTAATGACTTGGATCTATTCCTAGAGAAACGTTGACAGTACCTGTCAGACATTATTAAACTTTGCCTGGAAACAATTTGATTAATGACTGACAGCACATGTGTTCCAAATTCCCAATCGCTTTAATTAACCACGTGTTCTCCCTAATGACTCTATGCCCATATATGGACTCCCGTTCGGAGTAGAAGTGTTCTCCCCTAGGGACTCTATGCCCATATTAGGACCATTAACCACGTGTTCTCCCTAGGGAGGCTATGCCCATATTTGGTGTTAAAAAAAGTTATAGGTGGCAGCAGGGGTGAGGGGTGGGAGTTATTATGGCCATTCTACTCTTATTATGTTTTTTCGACGATGCTGAGCAAAATGGCTATCTAAAAATTTTGATAGGGTGACATTGGGAAATAAATGAGCGTGGGAGGGGGCCTAGTTGCCTTCCATTTTTTTTGGTCACTTAAGAAGGGCACTAGAACTGCTAATTCCCATTTGAATGAGCCCTCTCGTGATATTCTAGGACCACTGGGTCGATACGATCACCCCTGGGGAAAAAAAACAACAAACAAACAAAAAAACAAATATACACGCATCCGTGATCTTTCTTCTGGCAAAAAAATACAAAATTCCACATTTTTGCAGATAGGAGATTGAAAATTCCGCGGATTCAGCGGATACGCTAAATTTGATGGTGTGATTTCCAGTAAGGTTCTATGACTTTTAGGGGGTGTTTCGCTCTTTTTTCAAAAATCAGGCAAATTTTCTCAGGTGCGTAAATTTTGATGGGTAAGACTGAAACTTATATATTTGAAATCATCATAAAAATCTGATTCTGTTTATGTATCTATTGGTATCAAAATTTCGTTTTTTAGAGTTTCGGTTACTATTGAGCGGGGTCGCTCCTTACTTACAGTTCGTTACCACGAGATTAAGTACCTAGGTAAGTAACTGGAAAGTAGCTAATTTTTTCAACAGGGGACGTGAATCCTTAAAAATTGATGGGAGGGGGTAGAAAGACTTAAAAGAGCCCTCCTGTCTATAGTGAATCGTATTTTGCTCTAAAAATGATACAGTATAGCCATTTTACGGATTATGGGCCCTCCAAAGGGAAAATCAAATGTCGATCAGCCTCCTCCCTTGCCTGTGGTTTCACATGAAAGAACAAATGCACTACCGTCTAGAAAACCCTTTAATTTATGGAGATTATCTATCCTCGCCATTCCCCTCCCGCCTTTTTATGAGCTTACACTAATGTTTAATACTAGATATGCAATTTTCAATACATAGTAAAAGTCATAAAATCAATTTTGTTAAATTAAACCATCTGTTGAATCGAAAATTTAATTGAGGGTAATGAGCTTTGAAGGCACTTAAAAACCGACGCTGTTGTATCAGAAATAAATATCCGCCTCGAAAACTATTGCATAGTTGATTTAAAATTGAATCTATGCGATGCATAGAGTATGTAAACAAAATGTTAGGTGTTCCAATCTTTATACCCATTTTGTTGTGTTTTGGAGTGAATGTTAGCAGAGGAGAAATTTTTTCGGCCAATAGTCAACTTCAAGATGTTGTTTCTCTTGAAGTAGAAATCGATGACATTCTTGAAAAATATTTGAACAAGCTGGAAGAAAAGTTGACTAAGCTAAAAGAGTAAGTTCTTTATTCTATTAAAAGGTATTGTTTAATATTAATAAAAAAAAATTCCATGGAAAGTAAAAAGCGAATACAAAACAGAAAACAAGCAAAAGATAGAATGCATGAGATTTTGAAAATAAAGCGATTGGAAATTTTTATGTAGATTACCTCCGGCACAAAAACACCGTAGAATGTTACACCAGCTCTTAATCCTGGGTCACAGTTACAGAATAACACAAGTGACAATGTCTTTTGGATTGGAATCACTCCCTTCAAGGGTGCAGTCAAATTCTTAGCTGCTAACTACTACACAATTTTGTTGAGATCCCATTGATCATTCTTCCTTCACTTCTTTATTATTCTTCCATGCAACCCTTCTCACACTGAGTTCAGTGGAGCACGGGCACACTGCACCAGAGCAATAGCTTTTGACCTGATTTTGTTGAACATATAGTTAAATTATGTTTATAGAAAAATGCTACAAGAGACGTTACGACGCTGAAAGACACAGGCCTACGTACTAACATTTTGACTAGCAAATTCAGAGTTGGACTGATATTGTTAAGAGCTATGGACATGCATCTTCTAGAGTTGATAAAGCTGAAATTAGGTGGTACAAAATCTACTTTTTTTTTTGGGGGGGGGGGTTGAACTAATTTTGAACTCCTCTAACTGCTCTCTGGTACCTATACACAGCCGAGAATGATAAATCATAGGCGCTGAAAGGGGTAAGATAACTTACTATTCAAATCAAAAGTTAAAACAGAACTGATCTTCCGACATAATAAAAATACACAAAATCACATTGCCTCTGGAAGCGGGTTCTCCAAGGTTCTAACCAATGGTCAGTTTTTACTCTTGGTCTCATTTGCGTCAGTCTTATTATGTTGCCAGATCAGGTTCAGGAATGAATGGGTCTCAATTCAAATTGAGCCTCGTCTGGACAGCTGGTCACTGAAGTACTACTATTACTACTAACAACTCACCGCAGCACCAAGTCGCCTGAGGCCAACATAGCTACGCATGCTCCTCTTCCATCCCAAACAATTCAAAGCCTCCCTCTTTACACCCTCCCAGGAAGTTCCGATTTCCTTAAAATCTATCTTTATGACACCCCCATGCCCAGACGAGGATGACTTAATTTCCGTTTAGCCCTAGACGGTTTGCTGAAAAGGACTATCTTCGACAATCTGTCATCCTTCATCCGCAGAACGTGCCCTAGCCATCTCAACCTTTCTTTCATGATGCCCTAGAAAGCGGGATTGAACCACATTTTTTATACAGCCTACTGTTTGAAATACGGTCAGTCAGCCGGGTGCCCAGAACAATCCGTAAGCAATTTCTCTGGAAAACATCTAACAAATCTTCATCCGCTTTTCGGAGAACCCATGCTTCAGAGCCATATTTGAACACTGTCATCACTGTATCTTCCAATATTCTTATCTTGGTTGCAGACTTATTTTCCTATTCTTCCAAACTTGTTTTTACTGTGAAAAACACCCTGAGCCTTGGTTATTCTACTTCTAACATCTTCACCACAATATAATAACTTCGAATTAAAATGAATTTCAACTAGTCCTGATATTCCTCGAATATCTTCTTTATAAATGTTCTCTTTTTTGGCTGAATAAACATATGTAAAATCTTCACCAAACTCTAAAATCACAAGCATTCAGCCCCCTTCGGCCCATACTATAGCTAACTTAGATTAACGGGCTAAAGCGAACTCTATTTCAAAACTTTTATTTTATTGCTCCCAAGTGAGAGGATTCAATCGTGAAGCAATGAGAAACAATAGTCACTGTAGCGTAGACAGTGAGATGTTGGGCCGTATCAGCTCCATTATTATTTAGATTAATTACTGATTATTTAAGTTCTAATGTTGTTCCTTACTTTCATACATTTTGTTGTGTTTAATATCCATTCATTTTCACCATCATATTCATTTAATCCACCCTTAGCTTCGACGCAAAAGTGGAACTTTTTGTATTTACATTGTTTCAAAACCAAACAAAAAGCCCCTGAAAAAACTGTCGTCTTAATTATTTTTAAAAAGGGGGCCTTAAATGCCAACATCATTACTTTCGCCCTGTTCTTAAATATATTTATATTTATATATATATATATATATACTATATATATATATATATATATATATATATATATATATATATATATATATATATATATATATATATATATATATATATATATATATATATATATATATATATATATATATATATATATATATATATATATATATATATATATATATATATATATATATATATATATATATATATATATATATATATTTCTGGTCTTCCAGAAAAACAATGTATCAATGGCAGGAATTTTGCTGGGGCGGGAGTCTTGCCAGGGCACGAATCTTGCTACCTAAGCGCTAGAAACAGGGGTGCTCTGACGTTAGAGAGTTGCCATAGAAACTCAACGAAAATTTCTCTATTATTACTAGCTTTAAATTATCACGAGCAAGATCATTTTTATCCTCTTTTATCGCCTGGCCGAAGTCCGAATTCCGTCCCAGGAACGAGTAGACATAGACCAAACTCCATCACTGCGCGCAGGATGGCCGGATTTCATCCTCCAAAAAGAGTAGACACAGACCGAGCTCCCCCCCCCCACAGATAGCGGAGTGGATGGGAACAAGATTTTTTCGAAATAGCATTTCCCCTCCTTTGCGTGTTTTGATATTTTGGTGAAAAATGTACCCTGGGGCTAAGAGAAACCGTTCAGGGGGACTGGACACTTCCCCGGAGGCGACCAGCGAGCAGGTCGGTACCTTAGTGGAGGGAGGCTGGATAACAATAAATAAACATTTGAATCTCCTCCCCCACAGGCGGTCCCCCCTCCCCTGAAGTCCTCTCCTTTCGTCTCTCCTTCAATTAGGCATGTCATTCTTTATCCTTTTAAAGCCAGAATAATGCCTAAAAACTACATCTATTATCAAGGCGCCCTCTGAAAACGAGTGCTACTGGAGGGTTGAACCTATTGTTAGGATGTTGTGAAATATTTATAAGTTTAACTCAAAGAAATGGATATTTTCCTTAAGAGCTCTTAATATGGTTTGAATATACCAATAATATCAGCTCACCCGGGGGGGGGGGGCTGGTGTCACATGGGTGAAATGCCATGGCAGTGTGGAGTGTTTTGCGGGGCATCATGATAGGCTTGAGTTGCAAAAACTTGAATCACGGGATTTAAAACCATAATTTTTATTAGGAAATGGCGGAAAGATTTCTTCGGGGAGATGTAGCGATGTCATGGGGGGTGTTTAATATCAACCATATTTTAACAAGGTGGTATGTATTGTCATTGACTAGTATACTGTAGAGCTTAAAGATAAGGCGGGAGGTGTTAAATGAATTTTTTGTTAGAGGGGGAGTTAAATCTAACAATACTCAATAAAAATTATTCATTTCGTTAAAAGTCTTTCAATAATACCTCTTAATATGGTTTAAATGTATCACTAATATCAGGTCACCCAGGGGATGGGGGTGGTGTCATATGGATGAAGTGCTAAGGCGGTGTGCAATATTTTGTGGGGCATTATGATTGGCTTGGGTTGCAAAAAACTTGAATCATAGGATTTAAAACCATAATTTTTAATAGGAAATGCCTGAAAAATATCTTGGGGGAGATGATGTCTTGTCAGGGTTGGGGGGGGGAGTCATGTAATGTCATTATGGGGTGAACTACAGCTTAAAAGTTAGGGTGGAAACATTAAGGAATTTTTCCCATGGAAGAGATGAAAATCTAACAGGTACTCAAAGAAATGGATATTTTCCTTAGCAGCTCTTAATATGTCTTGAATTGCATCTAATATCAACCTTATCCCTCCAAACTCACGTCTAACATCAATCCCCCCTCCCCTACCCTCCGGAGTTGCAGGCTAGAAGCCCCGGTTTTCTATAATAGATGGTTCTTTTTGCATATATGATAATACGGCTTTTTTCAACTTTTATTTTTTGTCGTGTTTTTGAGCTGTCTTTTTTATGTTTTATTGCTTGTCAATTTGTTTTTATTTACAATGTCTGTGTTTTTAAGATTTACTGTTCTTGATGCGTCTCTCATACCTAGGTGTTTACGTAATTTAAACACGCATTTCCCCTTTATTGGTAAAAATACCGTGAAAGCCAATGTCCCCTGGAGTGTATCAAATTGGAAGAGTAACGCATCATTCTAACGAGTGCCACAAAATGGGGAATCTTCTTGCTTCTAATAGATTATTTTTAGAATATGGTTCAAGATACAAAATAATGTGAATAGTTTCATAGATGACTTGCTTGTGGCACTCTACCATTGGAAGGGAATGACCTTTCGAGTCCTGGCGGGGTCAAGAACTATAGAAAAAAAATGAAAGGTGTTTCGAGTGAAGAAATGAAACGCCAAAAAAGAAAATGTCTTGAGGCTTTTGTGCGAAAAATGTATTACCTGACAGTGTTACACAATAACTATGTGACCTTACATAAAGTTTGTACCGCCATTAGGTTAATTAAAAAAGAACGCTTTGGGGGTTTCGGGCGAAAAAGTATCACATGACAGTGTTGCATGATAATCACGTAAGGTGTGATCTATAAGCGGGGATTCCCCCATGAGTTCCTATCGCAAAGTACATATTTGTCCGTTTGAAACGGGGTAAGTTGTATGCCGTTATTGGAGTCCAGAGGGGTGTGCTCCCTTTAATAGAACAGGTTACTACACTGTGCACGTGTGAGGAGTTGGTAGCTATACTTATCTGACCCTTTAAAGGTGAGGGTGTGTCGCATGGTGTAACATACCCTTGGAATCTTGCCAGGGGCGGGAATTTGCATAGAAACAGCTCACCAAATTGTACAGGTGTGTCACGTGACGTCAGAGGGCATGTTGCAGAAACTGGGGAGGGCATGTTGCAGAAAAAAGGGGTGTTTCATAGAAAAACACCTGACCTAACCGAACCATTGAACTCTTGCCAAGGATATTGAACTCTTGCCGAAAATGAGAGTCTTGCCAGGGGCGGGAATATCGCCAGCTACAAACAGGTGTACGGGGCTAGGAACTTCACTTGTTATTAAAACTTGTGTATTATACGGACCACACTCCAAGTAATTATATAATGCAAAACTGAAATCCTGTGAATCTTGCCAGGACACGAATTTCACCTAAAATTGCAACACCTCGTCGCAAAAAGAGGAAATCGCCGTTAAACATTCTCATTGAGTCCTTGAACCTCCGGAAGAACAGAATAGTCCGTATGGGCGTCACAGAACCAATGGAGCGGGTACTACTGACATTTATATACATATATGATAAACTAATGCCGCTTTGACGAGTTTACCCTCCCCTCGTTTAGCGAGTTCATGCTTACTTGACTAGCGTGGAGCAAACTGACTTTCTGTGCTGATAGCTCGCGTGAAAAAGAAGAAACACGTGAACTTCAGAAGGAAGTGACATTTATATATATATATATATATATATATATATATATATATATATATATATATATATATATATATATATATATATATATATATATATATATATATATATATATATATATATATATATATATATATATATATATATATATATATATATATATATATATATATATATATATATATATATATATATATATATATATATTATATATATATATATATATATATATATATATATATATATATATATATATATATATATGTATAGGGAGAGCGGGGCGAACTTGGACACTTTTTAGTTTTCCAAGCATAACTAGGTACTGGATTGACATAAAACAATTTAGTGTGGGTCGTTAGAAAGGTAAAAGTCTGGCAAATAATGGTGAATTTTTTCAGATTTTTTAAAGATCATTCTGAAGCGTGAGTACCATGAAAGTAGGACCTTGTCAAGTGTCCTGTTTTGCCCCGTACACGGGGTGAAATTGGACAGGCACGGGGCGACCTTGGACAAGACAGTTTTAAGCAATTAAACTTTATCCAAATACAGAATATTCGTGTAAAATGATACATAATCACTCAAAATCATATAAAAACTCAAAATCGCATAAAAAAATCAGCCAGGAACATTGCACGGGCATCCGGGTTTCAACTAGAATTGTCATTTTAAAGCGTACATCGAAAGATCACAACCAAAGACAAGCCCTTGAACTGCATGACCGGTTCCACTAGATGAAAAGGGGATAGGAAGCTTCGGTTCTATGTCGGTAATGTCTATCTCAGCAATATTGGGAAGCTGAGGAAACATGAATTTGTCCCTTTGTTTCCGAAGAAAGTTAACCCTCGCAAACTGCTTTTCTACAACATCAAGAACTTTGCCAACATAATACACAAGGGCTTTCTTCTTTCCATACTCGAACTTGACAAGAACAAAGTTTTCGGCTTGAATTTTCTTGTCTACGTCATCCTTATCAGCCTCATGGATGTGCAGAGAATCGTCAGATGAATTATTGTCAAGTTCAACGTCATCACCACTACTTTCCACTGGAGATTCAATTTGCTTGGCAGTCGGCTGCTTGGCCTGCTTGGGCATAGGCTTTTTACTCTGCTTTTCCTTTCTCGCTCGTGCTTCAGCTTCTAAAGCATCTTTTTCAGGTGTTTCGGTAAGAATACGAGTTAGAATTTGCTTTCTCGTATTCCTTCTGGGCTTTGTCATATCTGCTCTTGGATAGGGTCCTACTGCTTCAGGAGTCTGTTTTTCTAGCTCGCTTTATGGGCAAGAAGGTCGAGGAGGAGAGGGAGAGGGTACTGGCTCAATATCGAGTAATAAATTGTCCGGGGGTGGACGATTTTTCACCTCACAAGGTAGAAAGTTTACCTCAGAAAATACACTTCTGTTAAAGAGCCAAATTCCAGCTTTTGTGAAACCAACTGTTATATTTTCTGGGTTGAACTTGCGAAGGAATGGGTCCTTGTAGAGCTAGGCAGTCTTGTGAATCCGAATTTGTTGACCTGGATCGATCTGCAACCAGGTGTTCAGTGATTCTCTCATCGCAAACTTGAATGGTCCGTAGACAGTGACGTCCAATGGCTGTAAGCGGTGGGAACAATGGGGAGGAAAGGTCAAGAGGTGGATCCAATTATCTTGGCACAGCCGCACTAATTACACCGAAACATGGCTATCGTGGTTGTCAGGTAGCAGTAGCATAGGGTCTTCTTTCGATGGCTTCACCAGCTTGATGAAGTGCTCAATAGCAGCTAAATAGTAGATGGAAGTCATCCAACCACTAGGGTGAGAAAGCCCGAGACATCCTGGGGGGCCTTCTCGACAAAGCCGGTCGATCACCTTCACCCGTGGGAACATAAAAACGGGGGGAAGAGCTTGACCAGTGGCTGAAATAAACCCGGCCATTGTAACATTTTCCCCTCTCTCTGCTGACACTGTCTGGGAAACTTGCTTCGATCCTTTCCTTGCGATTACTTTTGGAGCTGGCAATACAGTAAGAACCCCAGTTTCATCACAGTTCCAGATACGGTTTGGTGGGAACTTAAATTTTTCGTAGAGTTTCTGCGGGTTGTTGAAGAACAGATTCTCAACCACTGAATTGAAAACAGCAGCCATTGCCTGGCTGGTATTTTCAGGCTTACGAATATATGGCTCTGGGTTTTGTTTTATTAGGCCTGAGAACCAATCAACACCAGCTATGTTGTTTCGCACCCAGCTCTCCAGCGTTTTTACGCCAATCAATTTGCCCCATTCAAAGGCAAGTTTCCTCGCTTCTTTCAGAGTGAGGCCGTGATTCATCAGCTGACATTTTAGGAGATACTCTACAAACTCTTTTTCTTGTTTGTTAGAGAAAACAGTTTTTTCTCTTCAGGTTGGGCGATGGGCTTGGGCGACCTGGGGTGTAACTGGATTCGCTCGAGGTTCTTCAGTAACTCCTTGTCGATTTTTCAGAGCATAGGCGACGGTTGATTTCTTCAGTCCATAGGTTTTTGCGGCATTTCTAATAGAAAGTCTACGCTCTAAGACTGCATTCACTGCCTGCTCCATGGATTTGCCATCTGGTAGATCGTGTTTCCTGATGTAGTTGCGAACCATTGTCCAACTAGAAAGAACAAACGGTAAATACACGGGAAATAGCCTGAAAATAGCTTTAAGAGGCAATGATATGAACCGGGTCCCTACTTACTTACAGTTCGTTGCCACAAATTGTTTGATCATGTAGTTAAAACAAATTATATTAAAAATTAAAAAAAACAACTTTTTTTTAATTGACGGCTTTTGTGATTAAGTGGTCATTCTTAAAGAATTGGAACAAATTGTGGACTTTAGCGTGGAGTGAAGTATTGACTAGGGAGTGAACCCCCTAAAATACGGAATGAAAATATATGAATATAGTTTGTTACGTGAGTAAATTCATAAGTTACGTCAGAAAAAAATTTCAAGAAAGCCATATAGCCAAAAAATAAATAAAATTGATACACAAATTTTGTGTGAATTATTCAGGTACGATGAGTCAAAATTGAAGCTATATTAATTAAAAAACGCCCTGAAAATAAATTACAAAAGACAAGTTTTTTAACTGAATGTAAGGAGCGTAAGTAAAACTTGAAACGGACAGAATTTATTCCGTATATGAAAGGGGTTGTCCCCCTCTCAACGCCTCACTCTTTACGATAAAATGTTTTATTGTTTAAGAAAATATAGTTGTGAGAACGAGTCAAACTTTAGAGTAGTAACGAGTGAGGCGTTGAGGAGGGGATATACGGAATAATTTCTGTTTATTTTAAGTTTTAATGCTGCTCCTTTCATTAAGCTAATGAAACAGCCAACTTAACCTCGTCGTGTTGTGCGAAAAAAAAACACATCTACACACAAGCAACACCATCTAGCATCATCGATCAAACTCCAAATATTAGTTAAGAAATTGTCTAAAAATAGCCTCTACAGAGGTAAAGACATTCTCTCAAATGATAAACAAAAAGAGCACAGGGTGAAGTTGGACACACGGAGTGACCTTGGCCAGTGACCAAAGTCGCCCCCGAATTGTTTTCCAATCATACCCCTATCGAGCCAATTTTAGAAAATAGCGTCCTGAAAAAGAAGTACTAGGAATAGACAAATGAAAATCAGGGCATCGATAGAGGATGTATCTAGCAACTGTACAACATCAACAACAATGAAAAACTACCACCTTTTGTTACCGCAAATCGAGCTGATGTTGCGACTCCCAGATTTTTTTAAGCATCAAAAAACTTTCTTATCTCTTATCCTGGTGCCAACAGATCTGTTAAATTTCAAACTTCCCGCCAATGTAGACATAAATAAGCCCTATCTACCCTATTTTTTGTGGATCGATAGAAGCAATAGGCTAGATGATGTCAGGTTCGACGTCCAAGTTCGCCCCTGTCCAATTGTGCCCTGTTCTCCCTATATATATATATATATATATATATATATATATATATATATATATATATATATATATATATATATATATTTTTTTTTTTTTTTTTTTTATATATATATATATATATATATATATATATATATATATATATATATATATATATATATATATATATATATATATATATATATATATATATATATGTATATATATATATATATATATATATATATATATATATATATATATATATATATATATATATATATATATATATATATATATATATATATATATATATATATATATATATATATATATATATATATATATATATATATATATATATATATATATATATATATATATATATATATATATATATATATATATATATATATATATATATATATATATATATATATATATATATATATATATATATATATATATATATATATAATAAACTGGTGCCGTCAAATTAAAAATGGTTTTGGGCTTTTTCTAAAAAGGTAATTTCCATAGATGGCTTAGCTATACATTGGTCTAAATATGGAAAATTATAGTATCTCCAATACATGAAAATCCTATAATGAAGAAGTGTATTTGTATGTTATTTCCTTGAATCAGATATCACATTTCCGTTTACATAACTTTTGTCGTGTCTGTTTTTTTTGTAAAACTTGTTTGTTTTTTCATTCTAAATTCACTTATTAATTGTGGCTGTTTAAGAAAATCATTTTTACTTTTTCTTACGTCTCTGCACTTTTTCTTAAACTTTACTAGAAACATTCCTACAATTAATCAATAATCAAACTATCTAAAATAGAAATAAACAAATGGTGATTAAGAAAACATTTTCTATTCTTTTTGCGCTAAAAATGAGTCGCTATTTTTTGAAGTCCCTAAAATCTGCGTATATTATTTATGCTTGTATTTTAATTATTATGTTATTTTTATTGATTGCTTTCAAAATGCTTCAGGTTTTTGGCCAACAAACCACCGTGGCATAGAAATTCCAGTAGAAGACAAGACTTAAAAGAGGGTAACCCAATCCTAGCATACCATGTAATCAAACGTCTGACTATCGACTTGAATACGCTGGAACAGAATTTAGAAAAGAATGACTGGAAAGGTATTTTTAATGAATTGATGGTTAGGGATGTAAAATATTCGTTGCAATTGCAGGAGAGGGGGGAGGGGGCAGGAGAGCTGTTGGTGTAATAAGATATTCACCGTTTGAAACAAAGCTGTTAGACTCAATCTTTTGAAGGGACAACTTTTCTTATAAAAAGCAAGTACATTCATGAATCAGAGGCAACGCTGTAGCGTTGCCTATAGTAAAGGCCATACGGCTCCAATGTTTTATTATTTATTATTATTTATTTTTTTTTTCCCAGAGGCACCTCATATGGAAGGGGTCGTCGTAGAAGCTTCAAAGGGGGATCATTCGATTTCAAATCGAAAGTTCTAGTGCCCTTTTTAATAGTCGAAAGTGATAGGAGGACAACTAGCCCCCCCCCCTCTACGCCCATCATTGCCCCAAACGTATCCAATTAAAATTTTGAGATAGCCTTTTTGTTCAGTGTAGTCGATTTTCAGATGGAAAATATATTTTTGAGGAGGACACTCCCCAACAACCCAGGGCAAGGTTTTTAATTTATGCCCTGGGGGCATATAAGGTTTTTATAGAAGGCGTTGTCATAGAAACTTCAATACAGGCTCATTCAATTGGAAATTAAACAGCTAGTGCCCTTTTTAATAGTCAAAAGTGATTGGAGTGTAACTAGCCTCCCCCCACGCCCATCATTTCCCCAAACAAATCCAATCAAAATTTTTGGATAGCTATTTTGTTCAGCGTAGTTGATTTCCAAATAGAAAATATATTTTTGAGGTGGACACTCCCCCACAACCCTCAGGGCAAGGGTTTTAATTTATGCCCTGGGGGCATATGAGGTTTTTATAGAAGGCGTTGTAGGAGAAAAATCAAAGCAGGATCATTCGATTGGAAATTAAAGGGATATTGCCCTTTCTAATAGTCCAAAGTTATTGGAGGCTAATTAGCCCCCCCCCCCACGCCCATCCATCCCCCCCAACACACCACTCCAAATATTGTGATATCCAATTTTTTCAGGGGTGTTGATTTCCAGATAGAAAATATATTTTTTAGGAGGACACTCCCCCACAGCCCTCAGGGCAAGGGTTTTAAGATATACCCTGGGGGCATATAAGTTTTTATAGAAGGCGGTGTCATAGAAACTTCAAAACAGGCTCATTCAATTGAAAATTAAACAGCTAGTGCCCTTTTTAATAGTCAAAAGTGATTGGAGTGTAACTAGCCTCCCCCCACGCCCATCATTTCCCCAAACAAATCCAATCAAAATTTTTGGATAGCTATTTTGTTCAGCGTAGTTGATTTCCAAATAGAAAATATATTTTTGAGGTGGACACTCCCCCACAACCCTCAGGGCAAGGGTTTTAAGTTATGCCCTGGGGGCATATAAGATTTTTATAGAAGGCATTGTCGTAGAAACTTCAAAACAGGCTCATTAGATTGGAAATTAAAGGGCTATTGCCCTTTTTAATAGTCGAAAATGATTGGAGGGCAACTAGCCCCCCCCCCACGTCCATCATTCCCCCAAACACATCCAATCAAAATTTTGAGATAGCCATTTTGTTCAGCGTAGTTGATTTCCAGATAGAAAATATATTTTTGAGGAGGACACTCCCCCAGAACCATCAGGGCAAGGGTTTTAAGATATGCCCTGGGGGCATATAAGGTTTTTATAGAAGGCGTTGTCGTAGAAACTTCAAAACATGCTCATTCGACTGGAAATTAAAGGGCTAGTGCCCTTTTTAATAGTCGAAAGTGATTAGAGTGAAACTAGCCCCCTCCCCCCCCCATGCCCATCATTTACCCAATAACATCCAATCAAAATTTTGAGATAGCCATTTTGTTCAGCGTAGTTGATTTCCAGATAGAAAATATATTTCTGAGGAGGACGCTCCCCCACAACCCTCATGGCAAGGGTTTTAAGTTATGCCCTGGGGGCATATAAGGTTTTTATAAAAGACGTTGTCGTAGAAACTTCAAAACAGGCTCATTCGATTGGAAATTAAAGGGCTAGTGCCCTTTTTAATAGTCGAAAGTGGTTGGAGTGTAACTAGCCCCCCCCCTCAAGCCCATCATTTCCCCAAACACATCCAATCAAAATTTTGAGATAACCATTTTGTTCAGCGTAGTTGATTTCCAGATAGAAAATATTTTTTTGAGGAGGACACTCCCCCACAAGAGTCAGGGCAAGTGTTTTAAGTTATGCCCTGGGGGCATCTAAGTTTTTATGGAGGGCGTTGTCGTAGAGACTTTAAAAAAGGTTCATTCGATTGAAAATTCAAAGGGATAGTGCGCTTTTTAATTGTCTAAAGTGATTGGAGTGCAACTAGCCCCCCCCTCCCTACGCCCCTCATCCCCCGAGACGCCACCACTAAACATTTTTGGATAGCCATTTTTGTTCAGCGTGGTTGATTTCCATATAGAAAATATTTTTTTGAAGAGAACACTCCCCCACAACCTTCGGGGCAAAGGTTTTAAGTTATGCCCTGCGGGCATTTAGGGTTTTATAAAAGGCGTTGTCGTAGAAACTTCAAAACAGGCTCATTCGATTGGAAATTAAAGAGCTAGTGCCCTTTTTAATAGTCGAAAGTGATTGGAGGGCAGCTAGCCCCCCCCTACGCCCATCGTTTCCCCAAGCACATCCAATCAAACTTTTGAGATAGCCATTTTGTTCAGTGTAGCTGATTTCCAGATATAAAAAATGTTTTTGAGGAGGGCACTCCCCCAGAACCTTCAGGGCAAGGGTTTTAAGATATGCCCTGGGGGCATACCATCATTTCCCCAAAAACATCCAATCAAACTTTTGAGATAGCCATTTTCCGGCTTCTGCAGTGAGACGATACCCAAACTCTTGTTTGTAGTTATTTTTGTTCGATTCAAATTGATTTGCATATTCAATTTAAGTTTCACTCGCTTTAAGATTTATTTATTCATTTACATTAATATATATTGTATGTTTTGTTCGCATTGATTTTTTATTTAATTTCTGTTCGTTTTAAGTTTCATTTATACTTTAATAGCAAAATATTTGTTTTCGTTTTAAGCTAGATTTTCATATTCAATCTAAGTATTACTCGCTTTAAGATCTATTTATTCATTTATATTATTATTTGTTGTGTTTTTTGCTATGATTGTTTGTTTAATTTATGTTCCTTTTTGGTTTCATTTATTCTTTAATAGTAATTTCTGGTCGTTTTGAGTTTGAATTATAACAAGTATTTGTATCTCCCGAGGTTAAGATTAAAATGACCTTTACTTTTCTTTGAAAAACTTAATTTTGGAAAGTTTTTTTTAATTAATTTAATTAAATGTTCATTTTTCAGAGATACAATAATTGATATTAAACTTAATAATTAATAATTAAGTTTAATAATTAATATTATACTTAATCCACACATAGAAATTCAGTTTCAAGCAAAAATGAATATAAATTGTAATGGACATAAGCAACAAATTGCGTTGAAGATCCAAAAGGACCCTTTACATTGTATTTTGGCGTTACGTTATCCACTTTACACTAGTTTCTGAAAGGCTTAATAACCATGCGTAAGACTTTACATTAATGCAATCGTAAGACAGAATGATACGCAAGAACCTTGACGGAAGAAGTTTACCAAAGTTCACCTTCCCACGTTTAGGATTACAAGGGAAAAAAATTGAGAAAAAATAATTGAGTTGCATCAGCTGGACAATATCAGTAGGAAGCTATCAGGAGGTCCCAGTAGACACCACTGCTGCCATCTACAATTGAGTCTAACGCTGACGGGATATAATTTATTCAAGGATTATTGATCGAGTCTTATGAGGTCAAGGTCGATTTATTTGTTGTTGTTCGTCTAGGTGTAATGACTCCGGGGGAAGTTTGCACATGTGCATTGACGGGAAGAGATGTATTGATCCACAAAGGGGGACAGATTTCTGAGAAATTGATTTGCATAATCGAGGGGAATTATTGATTCACGAAAGGGGAATTAATTTGTTGTTTCTAAGGGGAATTATTGATCCAAGAAAGGGTAATTTATTTGTTTTTTCTAAGGTTAATTATTGATCCAAGAAAGGGAATTTAATTTGTTGTTTTTAATGGGAATTATTGATAAACAAACGGAATTATAAACGACATCACTTGTTTCCTAGTAATTATACGGCACTCTAAACGGATGTGAATTCTATTTTTAAATATGGATTCTTAGGTGTTTAGACTTAGTGATACATTCTGTAATATTCTATCAAATCCATCGGAATTGGAAATGACATCACTTGTTTCCTAGGAATTATACGGGACTCTAAAGAGATAGAAATTCTATTTTTAAATATGGCTTCTTGATCTTTAGGCTTAGAGATAAATTGATATTCTATTTTTAGATATGGCTTCTCTGATCTTTAGGTCAGAGAGATAAATTGATATTCTATCAAAGCCATAATAGTGTAGCTAGGAACACTTTCGACATGAAGACAGATTGAATATATTTTACGCGGGAAAGGGTTTCCTAGGAATTTCAAATGTGACAGCGCAGGGATACCGAAACAGAGGAACACGCAGAAATTACATTTAGGGGATTATTCGGGTTAAACCGTTTGAGACATTTTAGAGGATTATTTAGGCGAAACAGTTTGAGATGATGGGCGAAACAGTTTGAGACATTTTAGAAGATGTTTTTTAGAAGATGATTTGGAAGATGATTTGGGGTGAAACTCTGTGGTCGTTATAATACACAAGCTCCATTTGAACAGTGTTGTGAGGTCCCCTACCCACACCCCAAAGGGCCTCATCCTATCCCAACACCGAAAGGGCCCATCCCCGGACTCCCAAAAGGCCCCCTGAGCCTCCAAAGGCCCCCCGAGGCCTCCAAAGGCCCCCAGAGCCCCCAAAGGACCCCCCGAGCCCCAAAGGATCCCCAAAGGCCCCGGGCCCCCAAAGGCCCCGTGCGCCTCAAGGAACCCCCGGGCTCCCACCCCCTTCTTCCCTCCCTTTTGTGATTTTTTTCTAAGTCTTTTCGGACTGAATTTTTTTTAGACTTAGAAATTATCCAACATTTTTCCGGTTTTTTCTTTAACCCATTGGCATAGAGTTTTTAGCCTAGAGTCTTAGCTTAGTTTTATTTAGAGTTGAAGTTTAGTTTAGTTATAGTTAAGAGTTTAGAGTTTTACCTTAGAGTCTAAGCTTAGAGTTTTGTTAGAGTTCTAGTTTAGTTTAGTTTTAGTTAAGAGTTTAGAGTTTTAGCCTAGAGTCTTAGCTTAGAGTTTTAGTTAGAGTTGAAGTTTAGTTTAGTTATAGTTAAGAGTTTAGAGTTTTAGCTTAGATTCATAGATTAGAGTTTTTGTTAGAGTTATAGTTTAGTTTCGTTTTAGTTAAGAGTTTAGAGTTTTACCTTAGAGTCTTAGCTTAGAGTTTTAGTTAAAGTTGTAGTTTCGTTAAGTTTTAGTTAAGAGTTCAGAGTTTTAGCCTAGTTTCTTAGCTTAGAGTCTTAGCTTAGAGTATTTGTTGAAGTTCTAGTTTAGTTTAGTTTTAGTTAAGAGTTTAGAGTTTTACCTTAGAGTCTTAGCTTAGAGTTTTTGTTAGAGTTCTAGTTTAGTTTAGTTATAGTTAAGAGTTTGGAGTTTTAACTTAGATTCTTATCTTAGATTTTTAGTTAGAGTTCTAGTTTAGTTAGTTTTAGTTAAGAGTTTAGAGTTTTAGCTTAGAGTCTTAGCTTAGAGTTTTTGTTAGAGTTCTAGTTTAGTTTTAGTTAAGAGTTTGGAGTTTTTAGCTTAGAGTCTTAGCTTGAAGAGTTTAGAGTTTTAGCTTAGAGTCTTAGCTTAGAGTTTTAGTTAAAGTTGAAGTTTAGTTTAGTTTTAGTTAAGAGTTTAGAGTTTTATCCTAGAGTCTTAGCTTAGAGCTTTAGTTAGAGTTGAATTTTAGTTTAGTTATAGTTAAGAGTTTAGAGTTTTAGCTTAGAGTCTTAGCTTAGAGTTTTAGTTAAAGTTATAGTTTAGTTTAGTTTTAGTTAAGAGTTTAGAGATTTACCTTAGAGTCTTAGCTTAGAGTTTTAGTTAGAGTTGAAGGTTAGTTTAGTTATAGTTAAGAGTTTAGAGTCTTTAGCTTAGAGTCTTAGCTTAGAGTTTTTGTTAGAGTTCTAGTTTAGTTTAGTTTTAGTTAAGAGTTTAGAGTTTTACTTTAGAGTCTTAGCTTAGAGTTTTTAGTTAGAGTTCTAGTCTAGTTTAGTTTTAGTTAAGAGTTTAGAGTTTTAGCCTAGAGTCTTAGCTTAGAGTTTTAGTTAGAGTTAAAGTTTAGTTTAGCTATAGTTAATAGTTTGGAGTTTTAGCTTAGAGTGTTAGCTTAGAGTTTTTGTTAGAGTTCTAGTTTAGTTTCGTTTTAGTTAAGAGTTTAGAGTTTTACCTTAGAGTCTTAGCTTAGAGTTTTAGCTAGAGTTGAAGTTTAGTTTATTTATAGTTAATAATTAGATTTTTAGCTTAGAGTCATAGCTTAGAGTTTTAGTTAAAGTTGTAGTTTTAGTTTAGTTTTAGTTAAGAGTTTAGAGTTTTAGCCTAGAGTCTTAGCTTAGAGTCTTAGCTTAGAGTTTTTGTTGAAGTTCTAGTTTAGTTTAGTTTTAGTTAAGAGTTTGGAGTTTTACCTTAGAGTCTTAGATTAGAGTTTTTGTTAGAGTTCTAGTTTAGTTATAGTTAAGAGTTTGGAGTTTTACCTTAGAGTCTTAGCTTAGAGTTTTAGTTAGAGTTCTAGTTTAGTTAGTTTTAGTTAAGAGTTTAGAGTTTTAGCTTAGAGTCTTAGCTTAGAGTTTCTGTTAGAGTTCTAGTTTAGTTTAGTTTTAGTTAAGAGTTTGGAGTTTTTAGCTTAGAGTCTTAGCTTAAAGAGTTTAGAGTTTTAGCTTAGAGTCTTAGCTTAGAGTTTTAGTTAGAGTTGAAGTTTAGTTTATTAATAGTTAAGAGTTTAGAGTTTTAGCTTAGAGTCATAGCTTAGAGTTTTAGTTAAAGTTGTAGTTTTAGTTAAGTTATAATTATGAGTTTAGAGTTTTACCTTAGAGTCATAGCTTAGAGTTTTAGTTAGAGTTGAAGTTTAGTTTAGTTATAGTTAAGAAATTAGAGTTTTAGCTTAGAGTCATAGCTTAGAGTTTTAGTTAAAGTTGTAGTTTAGTTAAGTTTTAGTTAAGAGTTTAGAGTTTTAGCATAGAGTCTTAGATTAGAGCTCTAGTTAGAGTTGAAGTTTAGTTTAGTTATAGTTAAGAGTTTAGAGTTTTAGCCTAGAGTCTTAGCTTAGAGTTTTTGTTAGAGTTCTAGTTTAGTTTAGTTATAGTTAAAAGTTTAGAGTTGTAGACTAGAGTCATACTTTAGAGCTTTAGTTAGAGTTGAAGTTTAGTTTAGTTTAGTTTTACTGTATAGTTTTAGCTTAGAGTCTTAGCGTAGAACTTTTGTTAGAGTTGAAGTTTAGTTTAGTTATAGTTAAGAGTTTAGAGTTTTAGCCTAGAGTGTTAGCTTAGAGTTTCAGTTACAGTTCTAGTTTAGTTTAGTTTTAATTAAGAGTTTAGAGTTTTAGCCTAGAGTCTTAGCTTAGAGTTTTAGTTAGGGTTCTAGATTATTTTAGTTTTAGTTAAGAGTTTAGAGTTTTAGCTTAGAGTCTCAGCTTAGAGTTTTAGTTAGAGTTGAAGTTTAGTTATAGTTAGGAGTTTAGAGTTTTGAGCTTAGAGTCTTAGCTTAGAGTTTTAGTTAGAGTTGAAGTTTAGTTTAGTTATAGTTAATTTGCGGTTGGGGTAGGGGACCTTACAACACTGTTCAAATGGAGCTTGTGTATTATAACGACCGCCGAGTTTCACTCCAAATCATCTTCTAAAATCATCTTCTAAAATGTCTCAAATGGTTTCGCCCAAATAATTCCCTAAACGTAATTTCTGCGTGTTCCTCTGTTTCGGTATCCCTGCGCTGTCACATTTAAAATTCCTAGGAAGCCCTTTCCCGCGTAAAATATATTCAATCTGTCTTCATCTCGAAGGTGTTCCTAGCTACACTATTATGGCTTTGATAGAATATCAATTTATCTCTCTGACCTAAAGATCAGAGAATCCATATTTAAAAATAGAATATCAATTTATCTCTGTCCCTAAAGATCAGAGAAAACATATTTAAAAATAGAATTTCTATCTCTTTAGAGTCCCGTACAATTCCTAGGAAACAAGTGATGTCATTTCTAATTCCGATGGCTTCGATAGAATATTAAAGAATTTATCATTATGTCTAAAGACCAGAGAAGCCATATTTCAAAATAGAATTCCTATCTCTTTAGAGTCCCGTATAGTTCCTAGGAAACAAGTGATGTCGTTTATATTTCTGTTAGTTGATCAATATTTCCCCTTAGAAACAACAAATAAATTTCCCTTTCATGGATAAATAATTCCCCTTAGAAACAACAAATAAATTCCCCTTTCTTGGATCAATAATTCCCCTTAGAAACAACAAATTAATTCCCCTTTCGCGAATCAATAATTCCCCTCGATTATGCAAATCAATTTCTCAGAAATCTGTCCCCTTTCGTGGATCAATACATCTCTTCCCGTCAATGCGCATGTGCAAACTTCCCCCCGGAGTCATTACACCTAGACGAACAACAACAAATAAATCGACCTTGACCCCATTAGACTCGATCAATAATCCTTGAATAAATTATATTCCGTCAGCGTTAGACTCAATTGTAGATGGCAGCAGTGGTGTCGACTGGGACCTCCTGATAGCTTCCTACTAATATATGTATTGCGAGAGGGCCCTGCTTTCAGGGTAAAAAAGGGGAAAAAAGAAGAAAACTATTAATTCAAAAGAAAATTAAAAACGGAAGGAAATTTTTCGCTTGTGAAAAATGTTTGAAATTGAACAACATACCTTTTTGCTAATTAGGCTACTCAGGGATTTCTGCTGCAGCTAGAAGAAAATCATATTATCTACCACTATTTGTTTGTACCATGTTTCGCTAATTAAAAGCTTCTGCGATTGATGATAGTGATCATTAGTTATGGTGACTCTGAACTTACGTTATGACAAAATAGCGTTCCAGTGTGAAGGGAACAGTTTCGATGTGAAGGGAGATAAACGTAAGAGCCGTAACGTGAAGCCTAAGCAATTTTAGCATTAAACGTAACGTAGTCTCCAGTTTTCAATGTGAAGGGTCCTTACTTAAGACGCTACTTTTGTTTTATATACTTTAGTTTTATGGGCCACTTTTATTTTGGACATTTTAGCTTCTTGGGCCCAAATTTGCTAACATAAGCCCTTCACCTTTGAGACTGTCAGCCGACACTGAGACTCGCAAAATGACATTTATGGTATCGAACTTCCTTAAGTGCGATAAGAATTTATCTTGTCGTTGATATAGTTGTATGAATTTCTTATTCATTAGGAAGCAAATTAGTTTGTGCAACTGTTAAAAATTCAAGGCGTTTGCCACATCCTTGTACTCTGTGGGATACTCATGATTTATGGGCCGCATTTTCTTTGTCATCCAGTGTTTCAGAAGCTAATAACTAGTAAATTAAAAGGGGTCTTTAAAAGAGCAAAAGGAAGGTAAAGCCAAATCATGTTCCATCACTGACTCGGCCGCAAAACTGCAATTTAATATACTAAGATATCAATTTTGCAAAGAAATATCCTGCGTCGTGAGAGGCTGGAAAATTGTCTCTAAATCTCATCAACGTATATAGGACCGATCAAATGGTAATTTACTTTATTTTATTTTTTCTTCTATTTATTCTAAGCCCTTTTAACTCTCTTGGTTTTATTTTCGGAGCTAAAACTTCGAAGTCGGTTTTATATTGGCACTTATCTCTTATAGCCACCACACTCAAGTTCTTGGTTAGACAGAACCAGTTTCTTTATGTATGTAGTGGTATCAAAATTCCGTTTTTTAGAGTTTCGGTCGATATTGAGCCGGTCGCTCCTTACTTACAGTTCGTTACCACGAACTGTTTGATTTCGGTATTTACTCGGTGATAATCAGCTTAGCGTGAGAGTGTATGTATCCTACCTTGAATGTTCGAAACTCCTGAACACAGCAGAAATATATATAATGAATAGTAGCGAGAAGCCCTATTCTCTGCATTAATGATTTTGGTACTTGTGCATTATATCTTATACACCGCTATAGACTGTAGGCCTATAGAGGAATACTAAAGGAAATCAGTCAAACGGGTATCTGCAATGGATAATGGATCGCAACGCGTGGTTTCTCTTTGCGTTTACAATATTTAAACTATTGTATTTTTGGGGTTTAGGGGGGAAAAAGTACCTAGGTTAGCTTAGGTTACGTATTTAATATATGCTATGCTTTACCCTTCCCCCCTAATGTGCAAATATATAGCCCAAATTTATTTCTAAACTACGAACTTTTCATCCTGTTTTATTTTATTTCATTAGCATTAACCAAACTGGACTTCTTTCGTGTGTAAGATATAATGCACAATTACCAAAATAGGTTTTGGAGCCCAAGTGTGGAAACTCTTTCGTTAATCATCGCCTAATAATAACCTTCCAACCACTTATCATTTTGTAATGTTTGGGCTCCATAACGCAAGTTCTTAGGTTGTCCAATGAAAAGCACATTATGTCTTGTTTTTAATATTTTTTTCAGTTGTATCACGGAAAGTCGAAAGAGCCAAATTAAAGGGAGTAATACCTTTAGAGCGAGATTTACATGGAGCAGCTCAAGCATTAATTAGGATTCATGATGTATATGATTTGGATACCTGGGCGCTTTCAAACGGGAAACTATTGCACGTTGAAACAAAATCAGGTGATTTTTTTTTATTTTTATCTCGAAGTTTTGGCTTTTGGATATTCAGTGAAATTGGTCTACTGTTTATGGCACAAAAAAATTAACAGATACCCTAGTGACAAACTTTGTTTAAACTAAGTGTTTAAGGACTGATAAGAACGAAAATAGATCTTTTGAAGCAAGATCGTATTTATGGATCTTACAGTCTCCAATAGTACCTCGAAAAAAATATTAGGAGGTTTGATCCTCTTTATTTCAAGACTAAAGTGTATTTGATACTATGCACAAATTTATAAATATATCCACAAATTTAGACAATAAACCGTTTTCTCTTTAGATCATCGAAAAGATCTAATAAATGGCTTTTCAGATAGTATCGCCCGACCTTCCGCTGATGTGTTCAGCTGAATTGGAAGGCTCGGTAAATTCCTCAGCTCGTTGAAAGGAGGGGTTTTATAACACTCATTTCATACAAATCGCACAATTCCAGTTTTGCCAACATTAAAGCTATTACATTTACGGTTGTCTTTTATTCGAAACTCTAGAAAAGCATTTTGTGCGATTTAGCCAAAGCTAAAGCTGTTCTTATTATTGGTACCTGACATGTGTTTGTCATGTATTGTCATGACAATTGTCATGTATACATGACAATTGTCAACATGGGTTATATGTGTACCTGTACCGTCCATTAATTTTTTTTACAATGTTCATACATTGTATCTCAAGTAACATCAAGAGGCCAAAGGTTTGGCTAAAGCCTTTCTTGATTGATACCCCAATTCCCAAATGCCTTTGACTGAGCTAATCTCACTGTCGTCATCCATAATACGATTCACAAATTTTAGACTTCAGCTTTCCATAAACAAGAAGGCATCTAGTAAAATAACACCTGGCTTGGATAAGATACCGGTTGAGATATTAGCCTCACATTTCCAAAGTGTTGTTTAGTTTCTTTTTTGGTAGGAGGATGTGGGGTTTGAAGTAATGGGCCATTATGATCTGAGCTTCAACTCAGTTTGGCGCGTCCGCCCACGGTATAATGATCAAATTTCGTTAGCTAACACTTTTATTCGTATGTTTATTAGTATGTATTTAGATAAAAAGTTAATATTTAGGGTAGTTGTTTCAAGGCCAGTCGCAGTTAAGAAAGGTGTAAAGTGGAGCAATGGCTCTTAGACTTTTTATCTATTTATCAATGACATCACTGAATATCAAGAAAGAAGATGGGCACTAACAGTGTCTTGATATAATGGGAACTTTTCAGCTTTATCGATTGAGGATGATACCACCCTGGTTGCATGATTTAGGGTAATAACTTACACATTCTATTAGATTTACCCGTATAATATATGAAAAAGAAGTGCCTCCCAGTTAACGCTAACAAAAATAAAGCGGTTGTATCATAATTATTTATTTTTGGTTCTTGGTCTTAGACCAGGGTACTTCGTATCGAACGAGTTGTCGTCGAAACTTTGAAAAGGGCTCATTCGATTGGAAATTGGAGTGGGTTGTGCCCTTTTTTATAGTCGAAAGTGATTGGAAGGCAACTAACACCCCTTCCACGCCCACCATTTTCCCAAACACACCCAATCAAAATTTTGAGATGACCATTTTGTTCAGCGTATTTGATCTCCAGATAGAAATTAATATTTTGGGTAGGACACTCCCCCACAGCCCTCAGGGCAAGGGTTTTAACTTATACCTTGGGGGCATATAAGGTTTTTATAGAAAGTATTGTCGTAGAAACTTCAAAAAGGCTCATTCAAATGGAAATTTAAAGGGCTAGTGGCCTTTTTAATAGTTGAAAGTGATTGGAGGGAAACTAACCCCCCTCTCACACCCACCTATTCCCCAAACACAAACAATTAAAATTCTGAGATAGCCATTTTGTTCAACGCAGTTGAAAGTTCTGGAAATTAGGTCTTTGAGGATGACAACCCCCACAGCGGACGGGGCAAGGGTTGTAAATTATGGCGTAGGGGTATATAAGGTTTTTTTTTATTGAAAACGTTGTCGTAGAAACTTAAAAAAGGGCTCATTTGATTGAAAATTGAAAGGGCTAGTCCCCTTTTAAATAGTCGAAAGTGACTGGAGAGCAACTAACCCCCCTCTCACGCCCAAGTTTTCCCCAAAAACATCCAATCAAAATTTTGAGATAACCATTTTTGTTCAAAGTAGTTGAAAGGTCCGGAAAATATATATCTAAGAGGATGAAACTCCCCCCACAGCCCTCAGGGTAAGGGTTGTGTTATGCCTAGGTTTATAAGGTTATATTATTATAACCTTAGGTTATACAAGGTTATTATATTATTATAACCAAGGTTTATTAGGTTATATAAGGTTTTTATTGAAAGTTTTGTCGTAGAAACTTGAAAAAGGGCTGATTCGATTGGAAATTCAAAGGGCTACTGCCCTTTTTAATAGTCGTAAGGGATTTGAAGGCAATTAACGCCCTCTCGCGCCCATCTTTTCCCCAAACACATCCAATCGACATTTTTAGATAGGCATTTTGTTGAACGTAGTTAAAAGTTTTAGAAATTAGGTCTTTGAGGATGATAACCCCCTCAGAGCCGTCGGGGCAAGGGTTGTAAGTTATGCCCTGGGGGCATATAAGGTTTTTATAAATAGTGATGTTGTAGAAACTTGAAAAAGGGCTCATTCGATTGGAAATTAGGAGGGATTTTGCCCTTTTTATTAGTCAAAAGTGATTGGATGATAACTAACACCCCTCTCACGCCCACCATTTCCCCAAACATACCCAATCAAAATTTTGAGATAACCATTTTGTTCTACGTAGTTAAAAAGTCCGGAAATTATGTTTTTGAGGATGACACTCTCCCCACAGTCCTCAGGGCAAGGGTTGTAAGCTATGCCCTTGGCACATATAATTTTTTTTGTAGAAAGTGTTGGTATAGAAACTTCAAAAGAAATCATTCAACTGGAAATTGAAACGGCTAGTGCCCTTTTTAATAGTCAAAAGTGATTGGATGGTAAGTAACCTTCCTCTCACGCCCTCCATTTCCCCAAACACATCCAAACAAAATTTTCAGATAGCCATTTTTTTCAACGTAGTTGAAAGGCCCGGAAATTATATCTTTGACGATGACAACCCCCTCACAGCCGTCAGGTCAAGGGTTGTAAGTTACGCCTTGGGGCATATAAGGTTTTTCTTATAGAAAACGTTGTCGTAGAAACTACGAAAAAGGCTCATTCACTTGGAAATTGAAAGGGCTAGTGCCCTTTTTGATAGTCGGAAGTGATTGGAGGGCAAATAACCCCCCTCTGACGCCCACCATTTCCCCAAACACATCCAATCAAAATTTTGAGATAGCCATTTTGTTTAACGTAGTTGAAAGTTCTAGAAATTAGGTCTTTGAGGATGACAACCCCCTCACAACCCTCAGGGCAAGGGTTGTAATTTATGCCTTGGGGGCATATAAGGTGTTGTCATAAAAACTCAAATAGGACTCATTCGACTGGAAATTGAAAGGGCTAGTGCCCTTTTTAATAGTCGAAAGCGATTGAAGGCTTTACATTTTTATAGTAAATATCGAAGTGGGTACAATGTATTATTTTTTTTTTTTTTTTTTTTAGATAAGGGCACTTCGTATCGAAGGAGTTGTCTTAGGAACTTCGAAAAGGGCTCATTCGATTGAAAATAGAAAGGGCTAGTGCCCTTTTTAATAGTCGAAAGTGATTGGAGGACAACTAGTCTCCCTCCCACGCCCACCCTCTCATTTGCCCATTATGTTTAAAAACTAAATATTGCATTAAGATTAAATAAAATGCACTGTGTTAATGCTAATTCCCAATAAGGCATCTCACCAGTATCCCAAGAACGACTGAGGGTATTGCGTTCAAACTGTCGGTGCTACTTCTGCTCTTAAAATTTAACCAAATCAAAATAGCAGTAGAATGGCCCCTATTGACCCCGTACGAACTCCTTATAAGGACATAGAATACTGACAGGGCTCCATATATGGGCATAGAGTCATTAGGGAGAACACGTGGTTAATGGGGTCAATGACCTAAATTTCCAAGGTTTGTCAACAACAACATCGACCTTGACATTCGCTGAGAGCGTGCACTTACAATAACAACAACATCGACATTGGAACACCTGTGCTGTCGACCTCAATTCACCTATCTGGAATCAATAATTCCCCTTAGAAACAACAAATTAATCTCCCCTTTCTTGACAGATCAATCAACCAATGACATCATCTGTCAGACTTGAAAAATTTTCGCATAGAAACGATTCTCCAGGAATAGATCCAAGTCATTAATGTCATTGCCTCGGAAACAACTCTTTTGGTCGAACTCCAAAGGATATTAATAACCAAAGGCCATGGAAACAATTCTCCAAGAAACATCTTAGCGTTGAATTGTTATAGCGCGGGAATCAGGTTTCTTATTAATTTGAAATGCATTAGCGCAGAGATGCCAAAAACAAAGGGAACATGCTGAATTACGTTTAGGGATTATTTAGGCGAAACTGTTTTAGACAGGTTATGGAACTCTTTTGGCGAAACAGTTAGAGACATTTTAAAAGATGATTTTTGAAGAGATTTTAGAAGAGAATTTGAGGGTGAAACTCTGTGGTCGTTATAATACACAAGTTTCATTTGAACAGTGTTGTGAGGTCCTCTACCCCAACCCCAAAGGGTTCCAATCCTCCTACCCCAACCCCGAAGGAAGCGCCCGGTCCTCAAAGGCCCCCAAGCGCCCAAAGGGCCACCGGAGCCCCCCACGGCCCACCCCGACCCCCAAAGGCCAGCCCCGGGCCCCCCCAAGGCCCATCGAGCTCCCAAAGGACCAACGGGGTCCCAAAGGCCCTCCACTGGTCC
>NC_142808.1:27867149-27869649 GCF_049724085.1 Artemia sp. Qi Xiang Cuo | reverse complement strand
TATTTCGTAGGTGAATGTTGTCTGAAACCTATAGTTTGGGATGAGTAGTTTGCTATTTTTGACTTTTCTGAGCTAGGTTTCTTAGTCTTTCGTTGGTGTGTGTTGACTGAAACCTATGATTTGGGATAAGTAGTTTGCTATTTTTGAATTTTATTAGGTTGATTTATTAGCCTTTCCCAGGTGTGTGTTGACTGAAACCTATGATTGGGATGTGTGGTTTGCTATTTTTGTCTTTTCTGAGCTAGATTTCTTAGCCGTTCATAGGTGTGTGTTGTCTGAAACTTATGATTTGGGATGTGTAGTTTTCTATTTGAAATTTTCAGAGCTATGATTCTTAGTCAGTCATATGCGTTTGTTGTCTGAAACTTCTAGTTTGGGATGAGTAGTTTCGCTATTTCAGGCTTTTCGGAGCTAAGGTTTCTTAGTCTTTCATAGGTGAATGATGTCTGAAACCTATGATTTGGGATATGCAAATTACTATTTCGGGCTTTTCTGAGTGGGATTTCTTAGTCTTTCATAGGTGTGTGTTGTCTGAAACCTATGATTTGGGATGGGTGGATTGCTACTTTTGACTTTTCTGAGCTGAATTTCTTAGCCTTTCATAGGTGTTTGTTGTCTGAAACCTATAGTTTGGGATGACTAGTTTGCTATTTTTGACTTTTCTGAGCTAGGTTTCTTAGCCGTTCTTAGGTGAGTGTTGTCTGAAACCTAGGATTTGGGATATGTAAATTACTATTTCGGGCTTTTCTAAGCTAGATTTCTTAGTCTTTCATAGGTATGTATTGTCTGAAACCTATGATTTGGGATGTGTGGGTTGCTATTTTTTGACTTTTCCGAGCTGGATTTCTTAGCCGTTCATAGGTGAGTGCTGTCTGAAACTTGTGATTTGAGATGGTTAATTTGCTATTTCTGGCTTTTATTAGCTAGGTTTCATAGCCATTCATAGGTGTGTGTTGTCAGAAAATTACGATTTGGGATGTGTAGTTTGCTATTTGAACTTTTCAGAGCTAGGATTCTTAGTCCATCATTGGTGTTTGTTGTCTGAAACCAATAGTTTGGGATGACTAGTTTGCTATTTCAGGCTTGTTCATTTTGAATTTCTGTCATGAAATGCAAGAGTTGGAAAATTAGGGTCTTAGTCCACCAGCTCAGTATTAGGGTCCCAGTCCACCAGCCTGAACGGTGGAAATTCACTAGCTCAGAATTGGGGTCTTAGTCCACCAGCCTGAATGGTGGAAATCCACTAGCTCAATATTGGGGTCTCAGTCCACCAGCCAGAATGGTGGAAATTCACTTGCTCAGAATTAGGGTCTTAGTCCACCAGCCCGAATGGTGGAAATTCACTAGCTCAGAATAGGGGTCTTAGTCCACCAGCCTGAATGGTTGAAATTCACATTAGACGACACAAAAACTTACACACACAAAAACTTACACACACGCACAAAAACATACACACACACACAAAAACTAACACACACACACACAGGAAAACTTACACACACACACACCAAAACTTACACACACACGCAGAAACTTAAACACACACACACACAAAAAAACTTACACACACACACACACAAACTTACACATGCACACTAAAACTTACATGCACACAAAAACTTACATGAACAAAAAAACTTACACATACACACACACACACAAAACTTACACACACACACAAACACGAAAACTCACACACACACACCAAAACTTACACACACACAAAAACTTAAACACACACACACACGCAAAAAAAAACTAACAAAAGAACAAAAAAAAAACTCACACACACATTCACAAAAACTAACACACACACACACACACACACACAAACTTACACACATACACACGAAAACTTACACACACACGACAAAACTTACACACACAAAAACTTACACTCACACACACACACACACACAAAAACTTACAAAGGCACGCGAAAAATAACAATCACACAAAAACTAACATGCACACAAAAACTTACACACACACACACACACACAAAACACACACACACACACACACGAAAACTAACAAACACACACTCCAAAACTCACACACACACAAAAACTTACACACACACACACACACACACACACACAAAAACTTACACATTAACACAAAAAAACTCACACACACACACGCACAAAAACTTACACACACACACACAAACACAAAACTTACACACACACACGAAAACTTACACACACACGCCAAAACTAACACACACACACAAACTTACACATTCACACTAAAACTTACACACACACACACTCTAACTAACACACACAAGGCAAAACTTACACACACACACACACACAAACTTACACACACACACACACAAACTTACACACACACACACACACACACACAAAAACTTACACATGCACACGAAAACTTACATGCACACAAAAACTTACATGCACACAAAAACTTACACACACACACACACACACAAACTTACACACACACACACACACACGAAAACTCACACACACAC
>NC_142808.1:27621774-27689365 GCF_049724085.1 Artemia sp. Qi Xiang Cuo | reverse complement strand
TATTTTCTACAATAGCGTAACTATCATGTGACTTGGTACTTTGAAATTATTTTATACAATAGCGTAACTATCTTGTGACATGGTACTTTGAAATTATTTTCTACAAAAGCTTAACTATAATGTGACTTGGTACTTTGATATTATTGTCTAAAACATCGTAACTAACCTTTGACTTTTTCCTTCGAAATTATTTTATAGAATATATTAGCGAAAGTGTGAATTGGGTGTTTGTCATTATTTTCTAGAATAGCGTAATTATCATGTGATTTGATAATTTGATATTATTTTATAAAATAGCTTAACTATCATGTGACTTGGTACTTTAAACTTATTTTCTGGTATAGCGTAACTATCATGTGACTGGGTACTTTTAAATTATTTTCTACAAAAGCGTAACTATCATGTGACTTGGTACTATGAAATTATTTTATACAATAGCTTAACTATGATGTTACATGGTACTTTGTATTTATTTTATGAAATATATTAACTATCATGTGACTTGGTACTTTGAAATTGTTTTCAATAATAGTGTAACTATCATGTGACTTGGTACTTTGAAATTATTTTCTACAATAGCCTAACTATAGTGTGAATTTATACTTTGAAATTATTTTATACAATAGCGTAACTATCATGTGACTTGGTACTTTGAAATACTTATCTATAAAAGCGTAACTATCATGTAACTCGGTACTTTGAAATTATTTTCTACAATAGCGTACCTATCGTGTGACTTTGTACTTTGAAATTATTTTATGCAATAGAGTAACTATCATGCGACTTGGTACTTTGAAATTATTTTATATAATATCGTAACTATCAAGTGACTTGGTAATTTTAAATTATTTTATACAATAACATAACTATCGTTTGACATGGTACTTTGAAAGTATTTTATGAAATAGATTAACTATAATGTGACTTTGTCCTTGTAAATTATTTTATATAATAGCGTAACTACAATATGAATTGGTACTTTGTAATTATTATATAAAATAGCGTAACTATCATTTGACTTGGTACTTTTAAATTATTTTATATAATAGCATAAATATCAAGTGAAATTGTACTTTTAAATTATTTTCTACAAAATCTTAACTATCTTGTGACTTGGTACTTTGAAATTATTTTCTACAAAAGTTTAACTATCATGTGACTTGGTACTTTGAAATTATTTTCTAAAATAGCGTAACTATCATGTGACTTGGTACTTTGAAATTATTTTATAAAATATCGTAAATATCATGTGACTTGGTACTTTAAAATTATTTTCTATAATAGGGTAACTATCATGTGATTTGGTACTTTGAAATTATTTCCTACAAAAGCGTAACTATCGTGTGACTTTGTACATTGAAATTATTTTCTACAATAGCTTAACTATCTCGTGACTTGGTAATTTGAAATTAGTTTCTACAATGGCGTAACTATCATGTGACTTGGTATTTTGATATTATTTTCTGCAATAGCGAAACTCCCATTTAATATGGTTTTTTATTTTTCTTTTTTGAAATAGAATAAATATCATGTGACTTGATACTTTGAAATTATTTTATACAAAAGTGTAACTACAAAGTGACATGGTACTTTGAAATTATTTTCTAAAATAGCGTAGCTATCATGTGACATGTTACTTTGAAATTCTTTTATAAAAAAGTGCAACTATCATGTGACTTGGTACTTTGAAATTATTTTCTAGAATAGAATAACAATAATGTTACAATGCACTTTGAAAATTTTTTCAATAATAGCGTAACTATCATTTGACTTTGTACTTTGATATTATTTTCAATAAAAGCGTAACTATCATGCGACTTGGTACTTTGAGATTATTTCGTACAATAGCGTAACTATCCCTTGACTTATTACTTTTAAATTATTTTCTAAAAAAGAGTAACTATCGTATGACTTGGTACTTTGCAATTATTTTCTAGAATAGCTTAACTATGTTGATACGTGGTGCTTTGAATTTATTTTCTACAATATAGTAACTATAATGTGACTTGGTACTTTGAAATTGTTTTCTATAATAGCGTAACTATCATGTTACTAGGTACTTTGAAATTATTTTATACAATAGCGTAACTATCTTGTGACTTGATACTTTGAAATTATTTTATTCAATAGCGTAACTATAATGTGCCTTGGTACTTTGAAATTATTTTCTATAATAGCGTAACTATCATGTGACACGGTACTTTGATATTATTTTCTACAAAAGTTTAACTTTTGTGTGTATTGTTGCTTTGAATTTATTTTATAAAAGAGTTTAACTTTCATTCGACTCTTCACATTTAATATAATTTATATGATATAGTAAAGACATTTTGACTCTGTTCTTTTATTATATTATCATTAAAATAGTAACTATCCAGGTAGTTGGTACTTTGAAATAAATTTATACAGAATCGTAAATATCAATTGAAAGGGCACTTAGAATTTATTTTCTACAATAGCATAAAAATATTTTTTAATGGTACTATTAATCTATTTCATACTAGAGTGTATCTAGCAGGTAACTATTCACTTTATTACTACATTCTACTATAGTGGAATTTTAAGGTGTCACTGCGCTTTGAAATTATTTTCTACAATAGCGAAGCAATACTGAGATATGGGACATTGAACTTTGGACAAATAAAAATGGAAAAAAAAAGTGACATGGAACATTGGCAATTTTTCCTACAATAGTAGGTAATTAGTGTGTCTCTGAAATTTGATATAATTTTTTGTGAAAGTGTAATCATAGTTAGACAAGCTCTATATAAATAATACATCATTAAGGATCAACTATACTTCAAATTGATACTTTGATGCTATATTAAATTATATCGTAGCAATAAAAGGTGATGATCGTTTATAATTATTTGCCGCATTAGTGTATCTATCCTATTAGTTACTGATTATTAAATATGTATTTCATTCGTGCATATATAAAGTGACATGGTACTTTGATATTAATGTCTGTTATGCTGGGACTAGCATGTAACATGGTACATTGATATTTCCATCCATAAAAGCGATACTGTAAGGTGACTTGATTCGGTGACTATGTTTTAAGCATTGGAGAAACTATCTATTAACATGTTAACTACGAAGAAATATTAATTATACTAATAAATCTAATGTCAATTGGTACTTCGAAATTATTTTATACAATGGCGTAAGTATCTGATAACATGGTGGTTAGTTATCAGAGTCTGTATTGGCGGAAATTTAAGGTAAGCTGGTTAAGTTAATTGTCTTTATACAAAAGCGTAGATATCATGATTCATGTTACTACGGTATTATTTTATTCTAAAGCTTAACGATAAATTGTCTTGATACTTTTTTTAAATTATAAACAAAAGCGTAACCAACATGCGACATTGTACTTTGATATTATGCTAATCGATAGCGTACCGCTAATGGGTCTTGGTCCATTTATGTTCTTTTAAACAAAAGCATAGCTTATAGTATACATGTTAATTTGTCTAATTAGTATACAAAATATTAGCAATAATGTGATGTGGTACTTTGAAATCATTTTCTACAAAAGTATAACTATGATGTGACTTGGTACTTTGAAATTATTTTCTACAATAGCTCGTGTTTAACAAAAAAAAACAAAGGAATTATTTACTGACATTCAGTTTTTGTGATTTTAAAAGTTTCGCCTATATTTCAGTCAATTGTTTTTAACAAAAAAAAAGGAATTATTTACCGACTATCAGTTGTTATATCAATAGTTTCGTTTCTATTTAATCCAATCAAATTTAACAAAAAAAAAACGATATTCAGACATTTACTTGATCTATAACTTGTGATTTTCAACGAATTCATCCGGGTTTTCGATATCAGCTCACGTCAGTGTACAGCACTATAACTAGTCTAAGACATCCACTCTGTCATCACAACACCCCCCCAAAAAATACTTTTCAGACATTTCTTGTTAAAACTTTATTTTCAACTAATTCATCCGGGTTTTCGAAAGCAATTCATGCCAGAGTACAGCACTGTAACTAGTCTAAGACATTCACTCTGCCATCGCTCCATCCCCAAAAAAAACTTTTCAGACATTTCTTGTTATAAATTTTATTTCAAGTCTTTCATTTTGGTTTTTCACAAGCAATACGTACCACAGTAAAGCACTGTAACTTGTCTAAGATATCCAATATTACATAGCCCCACCCCCCAAAAAAATACTTTTCAGACATTTCTTATACAAACTTTATTTTCAACTAATTCATCCGGGTTTTCAAAAGCAATACATGCCAGAACAAATCAGTAAAACTAGTCTAAGATATCCAATCTGACATCGCCCCATCCCCCAAAAAATAATTTTCAGACATTTCTTGTTAAAACTTTATTTTCAAGTAATTCATCCGGGTTTTAGAAAGCAATTCATGCCAGAGTACAGCACTATAACTAGTCTGTGACATCCAATCTGTAATCTCCCTATCCTCCAAAAAATACTTTTTAGACATTTCTTGTTAAAACTTTATTTTCAGCTAATTAAGCTGGGTTTTTGAAAGCAATGCATTCCAGAGTACAGCACTATAACTAGTCTAAGACATCCAATCTGTCATCGCCCCCATCCCCCAAAAAATACTTTTAAGACATTTCTTGTTAAAACTTTATTTTCAACTAATTCATCCGGGTTTTCGAAAGCGATTCGTGCCAAAGTACAGCACTATCACTAGTCTAAGACATCCACTCTGTCATCGCCCCCACCCCTTAAAAAAAATACTTTTCAGACATCTCTTGTTAAAACTTTATTTTCAACTAATTCATCCGGGTTTTTGAAAGCAATTCATGCCAGAGTACAGCACTATAACTAGTCTAAGACATCCACTCTGTCATCGCCCCATACCCCAAGAAATACTTTTCAGACATTTCTTGTTAAAACTTTATTTTCAACTAGTTCATCCGGGTTTTCGAAAGCAATTCATGCCAGAGTACAGCACTATAACTAGTCTAAGACATCCACTCTGTCATCGCACCATCCCCCAGAAAATACTTTTCAGACATTTCTTGTTAAAAATTTTATTTCAAGTCATTCATTTGGGTTTTTCACAAGCAATTCGAACCACAGTACAGCACTATCACTAGTCTGAGACATCCAATCTGTCATCGCTCCATCCCCCCAAAAACAATTTTCAGACATTTTCTCGTTAAAAATTTTATTTCAACTCATCCACATTGGTTTTTCGCTAGCAACTCCCCCCTCCACTATTACACTATAAGTAATCTAAGACATCCCACTCCCATCACTCCACCACTTATGTATTATATGGAACACATTGAAGAAGTAAAGCTATCAATTATTACAATTCTTTTCTTGTCATCTACACCCCTTTAGTATCAACTTTTTCGTATAGTATAACGTTAAACTATTTTAAATTGACAACACTGTTCAAACCTCACTTGTGTATTATACAGTACCTATTAAATTGACAACACTGTCCAAACATCACTTGTGTATTATACAGTGCACAATCAACCCATCTCCCCCCAAAACACTTTTCAGCCATTTCTCGTTAAATTTTTTATTTCTTAACTATTTTAAATTGACAACACATCGAAGTATATTTTAAATTGACAACACTTTCCAAACATCACTTTTGTATTATACAGTACAAAATCAACACATCTCCCCCCAAAAACATTTTCAGTAATGTATTGTTAAGTTATTTTATTTCGTAACTATTTTAAATTGACAACACATCGAAGTATATTTTAAATTGAGAATACTGTCCAAACATCACTTGTGTATTATACAGTACACAATCAACCCATCTCCCCCAAAACACTTTTCAGCCATTTCTCGTTAAATTTTTTATTTCTTAACTATTTTAAATTGACAACACATCGAAGTATATTTTAAATTGACAACACTGTCCAAACATCACTTGTGTATTATACAGTACACAATCAACCCATCTAACCCCAAAACATTTTTCAGACATTTATTGTTAAACTTTTTATTTCTAAACTATTTTAAATTGAAATCACATCGAAGCATATTTTAAATTTACAACACTTTCCAAACATCACTTGTGTATTATGCAGTACACAATCAACCCATCTCCCCCCAAAACACTTTTCAGCCATTTCTTGTTAAATTTTTGTTATTTCTTAACTATTTTAAATTGACAACACATCAACGTATATTTTAAATTGACAACACTGTCAAAACATCACTTGTGTATTATAAAGTACACAATCAACCCTTCTCCCCCAAAAACATTTTTCAGACATTTCTTGTTAAATTTTTAATTTATAAAATATTTTAAATTGACAACACTGTCCAGACATCCTTTGCGTATTATACAGTACACAATCATCCCCTGTCCCCTAAAACACTTTTCATCCATTTCTTGTTAATTTTTTTTTATTTCTAAGCAATTGTTGGTTAAAGACAATTCTTCAAAACAAATCAGAAACCGCTCTTGATAGCACAGACTTCAAAAATGGAACTGTGGATAACACACGGGTGATTGACTGCTTTCCCTACAAAAGCATTCCTTAATACGCAATTTGACAATCTCTAGTTTTCGATTTAAAAAAAAAAACCAGCGGGGTTTTTTAAAGTGCTAATCACTTTAACCTTTTTTTTCACTCTCTTTTAAAAGGTGTATAGCTTCCACAGAAATGTTTTCCTAGGGCATCCAACATAAACCCTTATAATAGCATGGGAGGGAACATAGCGCTATAGAATAGCATGGAAGGGAACATAAACCCTTATAATAACCCTTATAATAGCATGGGAGGGAACATAGAATAGCATGGAAGGGAACAAAAGCCCTTAAAATAGCATGGGAGGGAACATAAGCCCTTATAATAGCATGGGAGGGAACATAGTATAGCATGGGAGGGAATATAAGCCCTTAGAATAGCATGGGAGGGAACATAAGCCCTTAAAATAGCATGGGAGGGAACATAAGCCCTTAAAATAGCATGGGAGGGTACATAAACACTTAGAATAGCATGGGAGGGAACTAAAGCCCTTAAAATAGCATGGGAGGGAACATAAGTCCTTAGAATAACTTGGGCGGGAACATAAACCCTTAGAATAGCATGGGAGGGAACATAAACCCTTATAATAGCATGGGAGGGAACATAAGCCAAGCAAATAGCACAGGAAGAACATAAGCCAAGTAAATATCATGGGAGGGAATGTAAGCCAAGCAAATAACATGGGAATTGCTATATACCCGAGCAAATTCCATAGATACACCCTACTAATATCGCTTAAAGATTTATTTATTCATTTATATTAGTATCTATTATGTTTTGTTTGCATTGATTATTTATTTAATTTCTGTTCGTTTTGGGCTTCATTTATACTACAATAGCAAAATAATTCTTATCGTGTTTAGCTCTATTTGAATATTCAATTTAAGCGTTACTCGCTTTAAGATTTATTTATTCATTAATTTATTCATTATCATATTAATACTTGTTGTATTTTTTCCCTATGATTGTTTATTTAATTTCTGTTGGTTGTGGGTTTCATTTATTGTTTTTCGGAAAGTTTTGTTTAATTAATGAGAATCAATGTAGACAAGGCTGACGCGTAGCAATGAGAGGGATTGGCCTCGAAATCCGGTTGCATAGTTTGTTTTCTTCTTAAAACTGGCCAATTGACATTTCTAGACACAAAAACGATTTAAATAGGTAACAACTTTAAGAAAAATTCGTATTTCCCCAGATTGGCTGTATCGAAGCACATACTTCAAAGAAATGGAACAGGTGTGAGAGGATACTCACTCTCTTTGAAAAGGTTTAGAGGTCCCATAGAATAACATAGGAAGGAACATAGTGCTATAGAATAGCATGGGAGGGAACATAGTGCTATAGAAATGGTACCTACTACTCTACTTAGGTACGATGAATGGTATTATAAACCAACTTTGTTTTCATTTCAAAATATTGGGAAGAGTTACCTGAATTCTCCTACAGAAATGTTTTTATTTGTTTTTCTTCTTTTTTGGATGCACAATCTTGAGTATGGAGAGAATATTACAGCGGAGTTGTCAAGTAAATATTTTGAATAAGTAAGTATAATAATAAGTAATCCTTCTTTTAAAATAAAACTTTGAGTGGTTCCAGAAACACATGCCTACACTTCTCCAACCACTAAGCGGAAAGGGTTGGGGTCAGGAGCGTAGTTTTCTATGGGATAGGGGGAGCAACTGCCCCTCTCAGACCATAGTTTTTCCCCAGACCCCAGTTTTCCCCCCATGTGAAATTTAGTTTCTCCAAAAATATTGTCAAAACTAAGATAAGCCTGCATAATTCAAGCATCCACTGAAACAGGTCAGCTTTAGTACATCTTTACCTTTTTTATTACTATATGGTTCGTTTTTAAGTTTTTTCTGTCATTTTTCTTGATTTTGGAAGATTGGCTCCAGATTCTACCCCCCCCCCCACATACAGGATTTTGACAAAATTACGCAATACGTTGGGACATGGCTTTAGTGATCAACTAAGAATGTCGTTGCAAACCATGAACTGAATGACCTCTATTCCCTTTTGAATCAAAATGCTTGACAAAATACCTTCTCGGGACATGCTTTAAAAAATGAGCATTCAACGGAAGGTCAAAAAAAGAAAGGCCTACTCTTCTACTAATATTGTAAACCATATCTGTTCTACATGCCGAAACTGTTACCTGTGTAAGAATAATAGGATAATAGACAGTGAAATTGCCAGAAAAATAAAAAGGGCATTGGCAGAAAATATCACTATAGAATATAAAGATGAATCGATGAAAAACAAAGGACCAGCTAAACGTTACTGCCATTGATCAAACAGTCAATGAACCAAATAATACCAAAGACGAAAAGCATATTGACCCTGTTGATGAGACACCAGTAAAAATTGTGTATGACTCAAAATGGAAAAATGAGTATTCTACTGATTACGAACTAAGAGAAGACAATAGCTACAATATCAAGAGAGAACATGGTGAACCATTTTATGGAACAGATTCAAAATGTCCAAAGTTAATCATTGATATTAATAATGTATCATAATATATTTTTGTATTAATATTCTACATAACATTATTTCATTAAAAATATATTATGCATTACATTGTTATGTGTTCATTAATTTTAGAGTATGCTAGCATTTCAACCGTTTAAAATGTCTATTAAAACATCGGAGATGTAAGAAAAAGAATTTGCATACATCTATTGTCAGACACGTGGGATAACATTGACGAAATCTAGGTATCAGAATGAATAAATTCTTTATCAACATCCATGTTTGGATATGTCATTATGTCATTATGAAAAAATTGTAAGTAAGTAAGTAAGTAAGTAAAAAACTCTTTCTTGAATTCACCTCTTGGATACACAATACAGAAATTTTATTCAGAAAACTATGAAAAAAAAATTGAACAAATTCTTTCTTAACATTCATTATCGATTGAAGTCACTTCCTAGACAGACAATACAGCAATTTCACAAAATCTAAGTATAAGATTGATTAAATGCTATATCAGCATCTATTACTCGGATACATCGTAAAAAGTTGGCCAAATCTAAGTAGCAGAAGGAATAAATTAATTTTTAAAGTTTTTATCGGATACATCAGATAACAGTCATAAAATCCAAGTTCTATTCATTTTGACTTCATGCGTTATTACGTTGAATTTAGGTTAGACCGGTTTTTCTTTCTATAGTAGACTAGCGTATATTTTTAGAGTAGAAAAAATTCTAATTAGTCTAAAGTTGATTGTGAGAGTTCAATGACACTAAAAAATGTATATGATTGAGAAAATGTGAATCGTGGGAATTCTAGAGCTTATTGGCGAACGCTTGAACATAGATAATAGATTTCAGGAGTTATGCATATCAAGGAAGGTATTTTTTAAAAAGACGCATGTTGATGTAATGACACCCGATCTTTCGTCGTTGGACTACTGTAAGCAACTTTTATACCGGAGTAAAAAGATAGTTACTCAATTTATTGATATATTAATCACGACACGGCAAAATGATATTGTGGATATGCTTTTAAACACTGGTTTAGAAATTTAGGACTTTTTTTCATGAGAAAGATGGTGTTCAATGATGATTGGTTACCCCCTAATGTCAAGATTGACATAAAGTTGCAAATAATACCAAAGACGAAAAGCATATTGAGCCTGTTGATGACACACCAGTAAAAATTGTGTATGACTCAAAATGGAATAATGATTATTCTACTGATTACGAACTAAGAGATGACAATAGCTACAATATCAAGAGAGAACATGGTGAAATATTTTATGGAACAGATTCAAAATGTCCAAAGTTGATCATTGATATTAATAATGTATCATAATATATTTTTGTATTAATATTCTACGTATTATTATTTCATTAAAAATATATTATGCATTACATTGTTATGTGTTCATTATTTTTAGAGTAAGCTAGCATATCAAACGTTTAGAATGACTATTAAAACATTGAAGATGTAAGAAAAGGAATTTGCATACATCTATTGTAAGACACATAGGATAACATTGACAAAATCTAGGTATCAGAATGAATAAATTCTTTATCAACATCCGTTGTTGGATATGTCATTATGTCATTATGAAAAATTTGTAAGTAAGTAAGTAACAAACTCTTTCTTGAATTCACCTCTGGGATACACAATACAGAAACTTAATTCAGGAAATTATGAAAAAAATTGAACAAATTCTCTATTAACATTCATTATCGATTGAGGTCGCTTCCTAGACCGACAATACAGCAATTTCACAAAATCTAAGTATAAGAGTGATTAAATTCTATATCAACATCAATTTCTCGGATACATAGGAAAAAGTTGACAAAATCTAAGTGTTAGAGTGAATAAAATTTTTTATCAACATCTTTTGTCAGGTACATTGGATAAAATTGACAAAATCTAAGTCTCAGAAAGAATAAATTCGTTTTCAAAGTTTTTATCGGATACATCAGATAACAGTCATAAAATCCAAGTTCCATTCATCCTGACTTCATACGTCCTTACGTTGAATTTAGGTTAGACCGGTTATAGATGGCACTACACCCGCTCAGACACACAGTCATAGTGAGAGAGATATTCAAAAAGTTGAGTTAATTTAAGTTCACGTAGAGTGGACAAACATGCATTGGAATAAGCAAACACCCGAAAAGAAACACAGGCAAAAAGAGTGTGAGAGATAAAAACACATACAAATACGTAGATTTAGACAAAAAAACGAGAAAGAAATGGAGTGTACACCGCGACGGCGCATACATAGTAGGAGAGAAATGCAAAGTCGACATAGCTTTATTTCATTTTTTAAGGTTAATTTAGAAGAGGTTACGTGCGTGCACGTAATGAATGTTAATAAAGAATTTGTTCAATTTTTTTTCAAAATTTCCTGAATTAAATTTCTGTATTGTGTATCCAAGAGGTGAATTCAAGAAAGAGTTTTTTACTTACTTACTTACTTACTTAGAATTTTTTCATAATGACATAATGACATATCCAACAACGGATGTTTATAAAGAATTTTTTTCATTCTGATACCTAGATTTTGTCATTGTTGTCCAATGTGTCTGACAATAGATGTATGTAAATTTCTTTTCTTACATCTTCAATGTTTTAATAGACATTCTAAACGTTTGATATGCTAGCTTACTCTAAGGATAATGAACACATAACAACGTAATGCATAATATATTTTCAATGAAATAATAATATGTAGAATATTAATAAAAAAACATATTATGATACTTTATTAATATCAATGAACGACTTTGGAAATTTTGAATCTGTTACATAATATAGTTCACCATTTTCTCTCTTGATATCGAGTTATAGTCTTCACTTAGATCGTAATCAGTAGAACAATCATAATTCTATTTTAGGCTTGCACAATTTTTACTGGTGTGTCAACGACAGGCTCAATGTGCTTTTTTTCTTTGTTATTATTTGCAACTTTATGTCAATCTTGACATTAGGGGGTAACCAATCATCATTGAACACCATCTTTCTCATGAAAAAAAGACCTAAATTTCTAAACTTGTGTTTAAAAGCATATCCACAATATCGTTTTGCCGTGTCGTGATTAATATATCAATAAATTGTGTAAATGCATTTGTACCACAACGTAAAAGCTTCATGCAATAGTCTAAGGATGGAGAATCAGTTTTCATTATATCGACAAGCATTCCCTGAGAAAATATCTTTCTTTGAATAGACAGCTCTAGAAAATCATCATCTAGAATCAAACGTTTTTCCATAAACATTAGATTCCCCATGATTCGCTCTTTCTCAAATCTATCCATTTTTTAGAGTCCTAACACTCTCACAATCAACTTCAGACTAATTAGAATTTTTTTTTCTACTCTAAAAATATACACTAGTCTACTATAGAAGGAAAAACCGGGCTAACCTAAATTCAACGTAACGACGCATGAAGTCAAAATGAATAGAACTTGAATTTTATGACTGTTATCTGATGTATCCGATAAAAACTTTGAAAATGAATTTATTCTTTCTGGTACTTAGATTTTGTCAACTTTTTCCTATGTATCCGAGAAATGGATGTTGATATAGAATTTAATCACTCTTATGCTTAGATTTTGTGAAATTGCTGTATTGTCTGTCTAGGAAGCGACTCCAATCGATAATGAATGCTAATAAAGAATTTGTTCGATTTTTTTTTATAATTTCATTAATTAAATTTCTGTATTCTGTCTCCAAGAGGTGAATTCAACAAAGAGTTTGTTTTCTTACTTACTTACTTACTTACAATTTTTTCATAATGACATAATGACATATCCAACAGAGGATTTTGATAAAGAATTTATTCATTCTGATACCTAGATTTTGTCAATGTTATCCCATGTGTCAGACAATATATGTATGCAAATTCCTTTTCTTACATTTTCGATGTTTTAATAGACATTCTAAACATGTTATATGCTAGCTTACTCAGAAAACAATGAACATATAGTAGTGTAATACATAATATATTTTTAATGAAATAAAGACATGTAGAATATTAATACATAAATATATTATGATACATTATTAATATCAATGATCACCCTTGGACATTTTAAATCTGTGCCATAAAATAGTTCACCATGTTCTCTCTTGATATTATAGCTATTGTCTTCTCTTAGTTCGTAATCAGTAGAATCAGCATTATTCCATTTTGAGTCTTACACAATTTTTACTGGTGTGTCATCAACAGGCTCAATATGCTTTTCGTCTTTGGTATTATTTGCAACTATGTCAATCTTGACATTGGGGGGTAACCAATCATCATTGAACACCATCTTTCTCATGAAAAAAAGTCCTAAATTTCTAAACTAGTGTTTAAAAGTATATCCACAATATCATTTTGCCGTGTCGTTATTAATATATCAGTAAATTGTGTAAATGCATTTGGACCACAACGTAAAAGCTTCATGCAATATTCTAATGATGGAGATTCAGTTTTCACATTATCGACAAGCATTCCCTGAGAAAATATCTATCCTTTGAATAGACAGCTCTAGAAAATCATCATCTAGAATCAAACATTTTTCCATAAACACTAGATTTCCACTGATTCGCTCTTTCTCAAATTTATCCATTTTTTAGAGTCCTAACACTCTCACAACCAACTTCAGACTAACCAGAATTTTTTTCTACTCTAAAAATATACGCTAGTCTGCTATAGAAAGAAAAACCGGTCTAACCTAAATTCAACGTAACGACGCATGAAGTCAAAATGAATAGAACTTGGGTTTTATGACTGTTATCTGATGTATCCGATAAAAACTTTAAAAATGAATTTATTCTTTCTAGTACTTAGATTTTGTCAACTTTTTACTATGTATCCGAGAAATGGATGTTGATATAGCATTTAATCAATCTTATACTTAGATTTTGTGAAATTGTTGTATTGTCTGTCTAGGAAGCGACTTCAATCGATAATGAATGTTAATAAAGAATTTGTTCAATTTTTTTTCATAATTTCCTGAATTAAATTTCTGTATTGTGTCTCCAAGAGGTGAATTCAAGAAAGAGTTTGTTTTCTTACTTACTTACTTACTTACAATTTTTTCATAATGACATAATGACATATCCAACAGAGGGTTTTGATAAAGAATTTATTCATTCTGATACCTAGATTTTGTCAATGTTATCCCATGTGTCAGACAATAGATGTATGCAAATTCCTTTTCTTACATCTCCGATGTTTTAATAGACATTCTAAACGTTTTATATGCTAGATTACTCAGAAAACAACGAACACATGGAAGTGTAATGAATAACATATTTTTAATTAAATAATGCCATGTAGAAAATTGATACATAAATATATTATGATACATTATTAATATCAATGATCAACTTTGGACATTTTGCATCTGTTCCATAAAATAGTTCACCATGTTCTCTCTTGATATTATAGCTATTGTCTTCTCTTAGTTCGTAATCAGTAGAATCAGCATTATTCCATTTTGAGTCTTACACAATTTTTACTGGTGTGTCATCAACAGGCTCAATATGCTTTTCGTCTTTGGTATTATTTGCAACTATGTCAATCTTGACATTGGGGGGTAACCAATCATCATTGAACACCATCTTTCTCATGAAAAAAAGTCCTAAATTTCTAAACTAGTGTTTAAAAGCATATCCACAATATCATTTTGCCGTGTCGTTATTAATATATCAGTAAATTGTGTAAATGCATTTGGACCACAACGTAAAAGCTTCATGCAATATTCTAATGATGGAGATTCAGTTTTCACATTATCGACAAGCATTCCCTGCGAAAGTATCTTCCTTTGATCAGACAGCTCTAGTAAATCATCATCTATAATTAAACGTTTTCCCATAAACAGAAGATCTCCCATGATTCGCTTTTTCCCAAATCTATCCATTTTTTACAGTCAAAGCGCTCTCGCAATCAACTTCAAACTAACCAGAATTTTTTTTTCTACTCTAAAAATATACGCTAGTCTACTACAGAGAGAAAAACCGGTCTAACCTAAATTCAACGTAACGACGCATGAAGTCAAAATGAATAGAACTTGGATTTTATGACTGTTATCTGATGTATCCGATAAAAACTTTAAAAATCAATTTATTCTTTCTGGTACTTAGATTTTGTCAACTTTTTCCTATGTATCTGAGAAATGGATGTTGATATAGAATTTAATCACTCTTATACTTAGATTTTGTGAAATTGTTGTATTGTCTGTCTAGGAAGCGACTTCAATCGATAATGAATGTTAATAAAGAATTTGTTCAAGTTTTTTTTCATAATTTCCTGAAATAAATTTCTGTATTGTGTCTCCAAGAGGTGAATTCAAGAAAGAATTTGTTACTTACTTACTTACAATTTTTTCATAAACACATAATGACACATCCAACAATGGATGTTGATAAAGAATTTATTCATTCTGATACCTAAATTTTGTCAATGTTATCCCATGTGTCTGACAATAGATGCATGCAAATTCCTTTTCTTGCATCTCTGATGTTTTAATAGACATTCTAAATGTTTGATATGCTAGCTTACTCTAAAAATAATGAACACATAACAATGTAATGCATAATATATTTTTAATGAAATAATGCTATGTAGAATATTAATAAAAAATATATTATGATACATTATTAATATCAATGATCAACTTTGGTCATTTTGAATCTGTTCCATAAAATAGTTCACCATGTTCTCTCTTGATATTGTAGCCATTGTCTTCTTTTAGTTCGTAATCAGTAGAATAATCATTATTCCATTTTGAGTCATACACAATTTTTACTGGTGTGTCATCAACAGGCTCAATATACTTTTCATCTATGGTGTCTCGTATTTCATCGACTTTTTTATCAATGGCATTAACGTTTGCTTACGCCTGTTTTTCTATCGATTCCTATCTATTTTCCATAGTTACGTTTTATACAGATGCCCTTTTTTATTTTTTTTTCACTTTCACAGTCTGTTATCACATTATTTTTCACAGTTAACAGTTTCGGCACGTAGACAAGATATGGTTTATAATATTAGTAGAAGAGTAGGCCTTTCTTTTTTTGACCTTCCGTTGAATGCTAATACTCGAAAGCTGACGATTGGATGTATCAGTAGGTAATGTGTTACCTGCAACAGTAGCAAGGAGTTGTCCTCTATAATCAACGATTATTTTTATGTTGGCATTCTCTTTGAGTGCAATCATCTCTGGAGATCTCAATCTCGCATTTCCACCAACATAAGAGTTGAATTTTTTCGGTACTCCAAAGAAATTTAATTCCTTACTGTCATGGCAATGCAAGCATACATTTCCTTTAGTGCTACCATTTGTACTTGTTTCATAGTTTAAATACTTCTCATGTGATAAAACTTTATTAAAATGCTCCATCTTCACTTTTTTATAGATATGACTTATGTGTTTATCGTTCCACTGCGTAAAAAAATACTGATTTAAAACATGCAATAGACTAGGTAGTGTCGATAGCCGGACATAGAATATAAGTGGAAAAGCCACATCGTGTCTCTGAGCAGTCATAGAGTCCAATTTTTAGAGCCGTAAGCATATTTTGTCATTTTAAGATACGTACAAAAAAAATACATAAATAAAAAAAAAAATAAAGTTGAATAATTTCGAAGTTAAAAAAAATAGTTTGTTTTTATGATAAAATATTGAATTAGAACCATCAGTCCTCATCATTATGAGTATTCAAAACCGGACTTAAGTTTCACATTTGAACCAGAAAATTGTATTTTCCATAATTTTCTTACAAAAACCTAGAATTTACGGTCAAAAACCCTTATTAGCTCAGATGTTACGGAAATAGTTTTATTTTTCGATCCAAAAAATAGACTTAAGTTTCAAATTTGAACCAGAGAATTTTATTTTCCATAATTTTCTTAAATAAACTTGAGTTTATGGTCAAAAACGCTTATTAGCTCAGATTTTACAGAAATAGTTTATTTTTCGGTCCATAATGGACTTAAGTTTCACCTATGAGCCAAAAAATTGTTTTTCCCGTAATTTTCTTACAAAAAACTAGATTTTACGGTCAACAACTCTTGTTAGCTCAGATTTTACAGAAATAGTTTATTTTTCGATCCAAAAATGGACTTAAGTTTCACCTATGAGCCAACAAATTGTATTTTCCATTATTTTCTTACAAAAAACTAGTGTTTACGGTCAAAACCCTTATTAGCTCAGATTTTACAGAAATAGTTTATTTTTCGATCCATAAATAGACTTAAGTTTCACATTTGAACCAGATAATTGTATTTTCAATAATTTTCTTACAAAACAATAGAGTTAAGGGTCAAAAACCCTTATTAGCTCAGATTTTACGGAAATAGTTTTATTTTTCGATCCAAAAATTGGACTTAAGTTTCACATTTGAACCAGAGAATTGTGTTTTCCATCATTTTCTTATAAAAACCTAGACTTTACGGTCAAAAACCCTTATTAGCTCAGATTTTCCGGAAATAGTTTTATTTTTCGATCCAAAAATGGACTTAAGTTTCACATTTGAACCAGAAAACTGTATTTTCCATAATTTTCTTACAAAAAACTAGAGTTTACGGTCAAAAACCCTTATTAGCTCAGATTTTACAGAAATAGTTTATTTTTCGATCCAAAACTGAACTCAAGTTTCACCTATGAGCCAACGAATTGTATTCTCCATAATTTTCTTACAAAAAAACTAGAGTTTACGGTCAAAAACCCTTATTAGCTAAGATTTTACGGAAATAATTTTATTTTTCGATCCAAAAATGGACTTATGTTTCACATTTGAACCAGAGAATTGTATTTTCCATAATTTTCTTACAAAAAAGTAGAGTTTACGGTCAAAAACCCTTATTAGCTCAGATTTTACAGAAATAGTTTATTTTTAGATCCAAAACTAGACTTAAGTTTCACCTATGAGCCAACGAATTGTATTTTCCATAATTTTCTTACAAAAAACTAGAGTTAACGCTCAAAAACCCTTATTAGCTCAGATTTTACGGAAATAGTTTTATTTATAGATCCAAAAATGAACTTAAGTTTCACATTTGAACCAGAGAATTGTATTTTCTATAATTTTCTTACAAAAAACTAGAGTTTACGGTCAAAAACCCTTATTAGCTCAGATGTTACAGAAATAGTTTATTTTTCGATCCAAAAATGAACTTAAGTTTCACATTTGAACCAGAGAATTGTATTTTCCATAATTTTCTTACAAAAAACTACATTTGGGTTTTTCGCCATTTTTACCATTTTCGACCTGATACCTTAAACTAGGTATCCTTTTTCCAGACTACACTGCCTTTCTATGATGAACAACTAAAATGTTCAAAAAACTTTAAAGTTAAGTTTTACCATTTTCGACCTGATACCTTAAACTAGGTATCATTTTCCCAGACTACACTGCCTTTCTATGATAAACAACTAAAATGTCCAAAAAACTTTAAAGTTAAGTTTTACCATTTTTGACCTGATACCTTAAACTAGGTGTCCTTTTCCCAGACTACACTGCCTTTCTATGATGAACAACTAAAATGTTCAAAAAACTTTAAAGTTAAGTTTTTTACCATTTTCGACCTGATACCTTAAACTAGGTATCCTTTTCCCAAACTACACTTCCTTTCTATGATGAACAACTAAAATGTTCAAAAAACTTTCGAGTTAGGTTTTACCATTTTCGACCTGATACCTTAAACTAGGTATCCTTTTCCCAGACTAGACTACCTTTCTATGATGAACAACTAAAATGTTCAAAAAAATTTAAAGTTAATTTTTCCATTTTCGACCTGATACCTTAAACTAGGTATCCCTTTCCCAGACACCACAGTGCCTTTTTATGAGGAACAACTAAACTGTTCAAAAAACTGTAAAGTTAAGATTTATCGTTTCCGACCTGGTAACTTAAACTAGGTATCCTTTTACCAGACTACACTACCCTACCGAGATTGAAAGCTAAATTTTCAAAAACTTCGAAGTTATTTTTTACAATTTTCGACCTGATACCTTAAACTAGGTATCCTTTTCCAAGACTACACTGTTTTTCTATGATGAACAACTAAAATGTTCAAAAACTTTAAAGTTAAGTTTTACCATTTTCGACCTGATATCTTAAACTAGGTATCCTTTTCCCAGACTACACTGCCTTTCTATGATGAACAACTAAAATGTTCAAAAAATTTAAAGTTAAGTTTTACCAATTTCGACCTGATACCTCAAACTAGGTATCCTTTTCCCAGACTACACTGCCTTTCTATGATTAACAACTAAAATGTTCAAAAAACTTTAAAGTTAAGTTTTAGCATTTTCGACCTGATACCTTAAACTAGGTATCCTTTTCCCAGACTGCACTGCCTTTCTATGATGAACAACTAAAATGTTCATCCCCCCATCTCCACAGAACGCATCGAAGAAGTAAAGCTATCCATTATTAAGATTCTTTTCTTGCCATCTGCATCTCTCTTAGTATCAACTTTTTAGTATACTATAACGTTAAACTCTATTTTAAACTGACAACACTGTTCAAACGCCACTTGTGTTTTATACAGAACACCTCGAATAAGTAAAGCTATCCATTATTAAAATTCTTTTCTTGCCATCTACATCTCTCTTAGTATCAACCTTTTAGTATACTATAACGTTAAACTCTATTTTAAATTGACAACCCAGTTCAAACGCCCCTTGTGTATTATACAGAAAACATCGAAGAAGTAAAGCTAAGTCAAGTCATAAAACCATTTTATCATCATTAGCCATTTCCATAGATTGATAGTGTTCCAAATTTATAATAAATAAGCTGTGAGTTAACATGCTCTTCGGGGTTACCTTAACTGCTAATCACTTTAACCCTTTTTCTCCATCTTCATACGATCCAATCACTAATTAGAATCATTCACGCTCCTATTATTCAAAAATTAATTAATATCATTCATAGAGTTCAATTCGCAAATGCTAAACCTTTTTTTGCAAATAGAGTTATTTTTTGGTAAATGATTCAACAGCGTATTGACATGCCTCATAGCAATTGAAGCTTTAAGTCAAAATCACACAAAGTGACTGAACCATACAAAACTAAATACTTTGATGGTTTACCTTAATGGATAAAAAAAATACAAACTCCATGAATGGCAACAGATAACGCAACCAGACTGGTTATTGCTATCGATATCAAATACACAAGGAATTATACTCTTAAAACGTGTTTGACCACTTTATAGGTTTGCTCGCTTTTTGCAATGTGCACGTGAAACTGTACTGTATATTCTTGTGAAATTCCTTGTGCAATTGATATCAATAGCAAAAATCAGTCTGATTGTGTTATACAATCTCAATTATGCTCTCAAAACGTGTTTGACCACTTTATAGGTAAAGGTTTGGTCGCTTTTTACAATGTGCACGTGAAACTGTAGTGTCTCAGGTGTAAGTTTCCAATGTAAGTTTCAAACCTTTAACACTATTACTACTTACATATAATTGGCTTGAGATGTTCACTTATTGACAAAAGTAGCTATTTTTACAGGGAAGTTATATAGTTTGTCTCAGTTTTAATCCAGATTTTAAAATTAGTCTATTATTTCTTTGAGTCACGCGTGTTTCATGTCAAATTGTACTAGAATCTAGATCAGGATGACAAATCTGATTTGTCAAATTTTCATCTTATGTTTCATCTTGCGCAGTATCAAATCAAAGAAAAAGGGTTCATACCACTCCTCTATTGAGATTCGTTTGCAGAAACTGCAACCAAGTCAGATGCACCTCTCTAGCTTTGCGTATAGTAGAGAAACATAAGGCTTCAAGTATTTATTTTATCAGAACCACTCCTTAGGGAAGAGGACGTCGTAAGAGCCTTAGAGGGGACCGATTCGCCTGAAAATTTAACGTTCTTGTACCCTTTTTTGAGGATATTTTTGTCTTTTGATTTTTTTTTCTTTATTTTTATGTATTCCGTTTTTGTAAAAAAAAAAGATTTTTCTGTTTTCTGCCAAAGTTAGATGCTGCCCATTTATTTTTAGTCGTAATATCTTATAAAAGAATAGTATTCACTACACCATAAACATAAAAGCAACGAATAGTTCATTTGCTACTTCAACCATCATTCAGTGTCGGCCTAAAAAAAAAATACAATAAGCGAAGTTGGAAGAAATTTCAAATTTCAGGCATATGTTTTTACAAATTAGTCATTTTGCACAAGACTACTTCTCTCAGAAAATTCGTTCTTAAAACCATATACCAAAGGTTTGTTGTTAATTCATTTAAATAAGTTATTAGAAAGACCTATTCAACTGTGTAGGTAAATTAAAAACTGCAGTTAATCTGGAGTTATATCAGATTGAATCTTCTCAAAACTATTTTTTCCAAGTGCAGCACTCTAATGTTCCTAAGTAAAGAGCCAAATGGCTTCAATGCGTTTCTTCTCTTGCCAATTCTTAAGAAAGACGAGGTCGTAGAAAATTTTTAATTGGGCTAATTCAACTTAAAACTGAAACTTCTAGTTCCCTCTTAAGAGTCAAGTGATGGGAGAGTGACTCTCTCGCTCCCATACGTTTATTGCTTCCCCTGAAATCCCACAAAAAATTCAATGAAAATTTTGAGATAGCTATTTTGCCCAAAATATTCGAAGATCTAAGATCCAAATAAAATGCGTCTTTGGGATGGCCTTGGGGCAAGGAATATTGAAAGAATTTTGGCACTTGGGGTAGGGCTTAGTTTGACGCGGACTGATCCAATGTATCAGCTCCTCAATTGAATTTGCTTTAAGCATACATTAACAATCAATGACCTAGTATTTAGCAAATCCTCGTGATGACTCATTCAGAAATTGACGTCCATCCAACTTATTGTTCTCTTGTGAAATTATTGCCTTGGCAACGAGAGTTTAGCTTGTAATTTTAAAATTATACTACAGGCAAATCTAAGCAAAACGGAAACGGGTAGTTTTTCTGAACGGAAAAGGGACACAGCCCCAATGCCTCCCCAGAAATATGACCACCCACGCGCCACGCTTGTCCACTTGTAACCACATAAAACCCTAAACGTTAACTTTACAGTCTCTATTAGCCTTCTGTCGGCCATCTCTGACCAATGTTTCTGCTGGTTCTTCCACAGTTTGGCTTCAGATCTGCTACTATTCAGATGTTTCATAGGCAGCGCGCTAGCGCCGCCTAAGTAAAGAGCGATGTGGGCACATTGTGTTTTTTCTCTTTTTTCTTCGACAGGTACTTTGTATCGAAGAAGTTGTCGTAGAAACTTCGATAAAGGCTCATTAGATTGGAAATGGGGGTGGCTAGTGCCCTTTTTAATAGTCGAAAGTGATTGGAGGGCAACTAGCCCCCCCTCACGCCCAACATTCCCCCAAACACATCCAATAAAAATTTTGAGATAGCTAGTTTGTTCAGCGTAGTTGATTTCCAGATAGAAAATATGGTTTTGAGGAGGACACTCCCCCAAAACCCTCGGGGCAAGGGTTTTAAGTTATGCCCTGAGGGCATATAAGAACAATGTTGGCACAATGTACCCTTTATCCTTTTTTTTCTTTAGAGCAGGGTACTTCATATGGAAGGGGTCGTCGTAGAGACTTCAAAGGGGGCTTATTCGATTGGAAATCGAGACTTCTAGGGCCCATTTTAATAGTCAAAAGTGATTGGAGGGCAACTAGCCCCCCCCCCCCCCACGCCCATCATTCCCCCAAACTCATCCAATCAAAATTTTAAGATAGCCATTTTGTTCAACGTAGTTGATTTCAAGATAGAAAATAGGTTTTTGAGAAGGACGCTCCCCCACAGCCCTCAGGGTAAGGGCTTTAAGTTATGCCCTGGGGGCATATGAGGTTTTTATAGAAAGCGTTGTTGTAGAAACTTCAAAATGGGCTCATTCGATGGGAAATTGAAAGTTCTAGTGACCTTTTTAATAGTCGAAAGTGATTGAAGGGCAACTAGCCCCCCTCCACACCATCATATCCCCAAACACATCCAATCAAAATTTGAGATAGCCATTTTGTTCAGCGTAGTTTATTTCCGGATAAAAAATATGTTTTTAAGGACACTCCCCCACAACCCTCAAAACAAGGGTTTTAAGTCATACCCTGGGGGTATATAAGGTTTGTATAGAGGGCGTTGTCGTAGAAACTTCAAAACAGGCTCATTCAATTGGAATTTCAAAGGGCCAGTACCCTTTTTAATAGTCGAAAGTGATTGGAGGGCAACTAGCCCCCCACCACACCCATCAGTCCCCCAAACACACCCAATCAAAATTTTGAGACAGCCATTTTGTTCAACGTAGTTGATTTCATATAGAAAATATGTTTTTGAGGAGGACACTCCCCCACAACCCTCAGGTTAAGGGTTTTAAGGTTTGCCCTGGGGACATTTAAGGCTTTTATAGAAGGTGTTGTTTTAGAAACTTCAAAAAAGGCTCATTTGATTGGAAATTCAAAGGGCTAGTGCCATTTTCAATAGTCGAAAGTGATTGGGGGCAACGAGCCCCCCCCCCCACGCCTATCGCTTCCCCATACACATCCAATCAAAATTTTGAGATAGACATTTTGTTCAGCGTAGTTGATGTCCAGATAGAAAATATGTTTTTGAGGAGGACACTCCCCCAAAGCCCTCAGGGCAAGGGTTTTAAGTTATGCCCTAGGGGCATATAAAGTTTTTAAAGATGGTGTTGTCGTAGAAACTTCAAAAAAAGCTCGTTCGATAGGAAATTCAAAGGGCTAGTACCCTTTTTAATAGTCCAAAGTGATTGAAGAGCAATTAGCCCCCACCTCGCCTATCATTCCCCCAAACGCATCCAATAAAAATTTTGAGATAGCCATTTTGTTCAGCGTAGTTTAATTTCCAGATAGAAAATATATTTTTGAGGAGGACATTCCCCCAAAACCCTCAGGGCAAGGATTATAAGTTATGCCCTGGGGGCATATAAGGTTTTTATTGAAATCTTTGTCGTAGAAACTTGAAAAAGGGTTCATTCAATTTGAAATTGAAAGGGATAGTTCCCTTTTTAATAGTCAAAAGTGATTCGCGGATAACTAAACCCCCTCTCACGCCCACCTTTTCCCCAAACACAACCAATCAAAATTTTTAGATAACCATTTTATTCAACGTAGTTGAAAGTTTTGGAAATTAGGTCTTTAAGGATGGCAACCCCTCCCCCCTACAGCCCTCAGGGCAAGGGTTATAAGCTATGCCCTGGGGCGTATAAAGTTGTATTGAAAGCGTTGTCGTAGAAACTTCAAAAAGGTTCATTCAATTGGAAATTGAAAGGGCTAGTGCCTTTTTTAATAGTTGAAAGTGATTGGATAGCGATTAATGCCCATCTCACGCCCACCATTTTCCAAAACACATCCAATACAAATTTTGAGATATCCATTTTGTTCAAAGTAATTGAACGTTCTGGAAACTAGGTCTTTTAGGATGATAACCCCGTTTCAGAGCCCTCAGTGCAATAGTTGTAAGTTATGCCCTGGGGGCATATAAGGTTTATATAGAAAGTTTTTTCCTAAATCCTAGGCAGCACGATCGCGCTGCCTAAGTAAAGAACGGGGACACTCGAGAACGAGACAAGAAATAGGGACGAAGTAAAGAGGTGAACACTCCCCCAAAACCCTCAGGGCAAGGGTTTTAAGTTATGCACAATGTATTATTTATTAATTTTTTCCTTTAGAGCAGGGCTCTTCGTATCGAAGAAGTTGTCGTAGAAACTTCGAAAAGCGCTCATTCTATTGGAAATTGGAGTGGCTTGTGCCCTTTTTAATAATCAAAAGTGATTGGAAGGCGACTAACATCCCTCTCACGCCCACCATTTCCCCAAACACATCCAATCAAAATTTTGAGATAGCCATGCTGTTTAACATAGTTGAAAGTTCTGGAAATTCAGTCTTAGATGATGAAAACCAACCTAATAGACCTTAAGATAAGGGTTGTATTTTATCCCTGGGGGCATTTAAGGTATTTATAGAAAGCGTTGTCGTTTCCAAATGGCTCATTCGATTGGTAATCGAAAGGCCTAGTGCCCTTTTTGATAGTCGAAAGTGATTGGAAGGCTTGACATTTTTATAGTAAAGATCGAAGTGGTTGTAATGTATTGTTTTTTTTTTTTGTTGTTGTTTAGACCAGGGCACTTCGTATCGAAGGAATTGTCGTGGGAACTTCGAAAAGGGGTCATTCGATGAAAATAGAAAGGGCTGATGCCCTTTTTAATAGTCGAAAGTGATTTGAGGGCAATTAATCCCCCTTCCACTCCCACCCTTCAACGCCCACCCTCCCACTCAAACCCTTCCATTTCTGCTCTTAAAATTTTACCAAATCAAAATAGCGTAGGTGTATCCAAGCTATCAAAGAAAGTAAACAGATTTTTTTGCGAATGGTATCAAGTTTTCCATTTCAGGTCAACTAGAGGAGGTATAAAACTAAATTAAACACAACCGATTATAGCCAGGTTATAAAAAGGGTGCATGTAGTTAAAAATCTCAGTAAACGTCTCTCCAGTATAGAAATAGCAGGCAAAAATATAAAGTCTTTAGAACAGAAAGACTTAAGGGATTATATTCTTTTTCCCTGAAAAGACTATGTCAATATAAAACGAACAGAAATTAATTTAAAAAACTTTTTCCACAAAATAAGTTTTTCAAAGAAAAGTAAAGAACTCCATTAGTAGGGAAGATTCTTAACATTTGAACTAGACAAGATCATTGACCTCTAATGAGCTAAAATACTGCCAGTGCAGGCAATCAGGAGAGCTACAATACTAACTATACAAGATCACGTGCCTCTTTCTAGGCCAATCAACGGTAAGAAATACTGGGATAACAAGGTGACATCATCAGATAAGGAAATTTCCCTTCGTGAAATTCTTATCAGGGAGTTAGAAATACTGACGGGACAAGATATTGGTTTGACACAATTTGTCCGTGAGACATGTTTATAAATTTGGAAGGTTTCATGAGAATTTAAAATGTATCTGTGCATAGTTGCCAGAAAGTAGGAAACGTCAGAGACAAATTGACATTTTAGGGGATTTGAAAGTAGAAATGAAATAGGCAAGGCATCTCAGGCAATGCTAACTCTATTAAGAGATACATATTATTTTTTATTTGGGTGGTTCTCGACTTTGTTCTGTATAATGCACACGTACCATTTAAGCAGCGTTGTCAATATAAAAAGTTGATACTAATAAAGATGTAGATGCCAAGAAAATAATTTTAATAAAGAAATTCAGAAAAATCCTTAGAAATCCTTAGAAATCAACTATTGTGACGATTATGAGTATGAACCATCAAGGACTGCAACCACCAAGGACCTCAACCTCCAAGGCACCCTCTCCCCAACCTCCAAGGAGCCCCCTCCCTTTCAACGTTTTTTGTCACCCCCCAATTTTCAATATAGAGACTCCATTAAGAGTTAAAAATGTGTAAGAAAAAGTTATAAGAATGTCATTTCTTGCCTCATCTTTTGGGAATTAGACCAGCTAATGTTTTGAATATCAAATTCTGATACTATTTGCCTAAAATTATCAAATATGTTATTTAGAATGTTATCCTTTTTTAAAAAAGTCCCACCGAGGCCTAAAATGTTTCCTCATTATGAATTTTCTATTAACTAAGCTTAGCGCATCAATGATTCATGCAAACATCCACCAATAAAATCCATATTAAAAGAAATTACCGTCACTATAAAATTTAAGACACAATTCAAACATCTATTTTCATAGACATTTTTGACTGATCTGTTAAACTAAATGTCTACTAGCTAGATACAGTTTGCGAACGTTCATAAAACGTTGAATAGTTTTTTGTTCCTAAGTGGCGCGCTTGAGACACAGAAATTAAAAATAGAAAAGGTTTTTCATCTAAAGTATGGAACAAGTTTAAAACTTAAAATAAATATAATTACTATCTTTTTTTAAAACTTCTGTCTGTTTTCCGAATCATACCCGGCCCTACCCGAGATATAATTTGAGGTATCGGCCCCTTAAAATCCTGATTAATTGCATTTAAAACATGTAAATAATTTGGAGGTATGTATTGAAAATAATTATTTTAAATTTCTAAAACTTTGGTAGCCTTGATAGAGCATTCTCCTTCCCAGGCTTTTACCAAGGACATTAAATCTCATTCAGGCTTATACCAAGGACATTAAATCTCTTCCAGACTTTTACCAAGGACATTAAATCTCGTCCAGACTTTTACCAAGAACATTAAATCTCGTCAAAGCTCTTACCATGGTCATTAAATCTCGTCCAGGCTTTTACCAAGGAAATTAAATCTCGTCCATGGTTTTGCCAAGGACATTAAATCTTGTCCAGGCTTTTACCAAAGACATTAAATCTCGTCCAGGCTTTTACCAAGGACAATAAATCTCTCCAGACTTTTACCAAGGACAATAAATCTCGTCCAGGCTTTTACCAAGGACATTAAATCTCGTCCAGACTTTTATCAAGGACATAAAATCTCGTCCGGGCTTTTACCAAGGAAATAAAATCTCGTCCGGGCTTTTACGAAGGACATTAAATCTCGTCCAGGCTTTTACCAAGGACATTAAATCTCGTCCAGGCTTTTACCAAGGATATTAAATCTCGTCCAGGCTTTTACCAAGGACATTAAATCTTCTCAAGGCTTTTACCAAGGACATTAAATCTCATCCAGACTTTTACCAAGGACAATAAATCTCGTCCAGGTTTATACCAAGGATATTAAATCGCGTCCAGGCTTTTACCGAGGACATTAAATCTCGTCCAGGATATTACCAAGGACATTAAATCTCGTCGAGGCTTTTACCAAGGACATTAAATCTCGTCCTTCCTTCTAAACTAACTACAATAGCAACATTTTACCCTATATTATTAGTATTTTCAAGGGTTTTTTGGTAGCCTTGATGGAGCATTTTCCTTCTAAACTAGCTACAATAGCAGGATTTTACCCTATACTATTAGTATTTTCAAGGGTTTTGCTAGCCTTGATGGAGTGTTTCCTTCTAAACTAGCTACAATTGCTACATTTTACCCTATATAATTAGTATTTTCACGGATCTTTGTAGCCTTGATGGAGCATAGTCTTTCTAAACTAGCTGCAATAACAACATTTTACCCTATATTATTAGTATTTTCAAAAAGATTATCAGAGTTCTTTTTTCATTCCCAGCAATACTCTGCGACTTTTTGCATACTCAAAAAGCAAGCAAATACACGCCAAGAGGCCTCTTAATATTATTCTAGAACAAGTTCTTCTCTTAATAATCATACAAAACCTGTTTTCCATGTTGCAGTACTCATCTTTTTTCACTACAACCATAATTTTACGACTTTTTGCATGCTCCAATCCCAAGCGATACTTTTCAAAAGGCTTTATTATATTATTTCAGAAAGAGTTATTTTCTTAATATTCCTCCTAAACCTGTCTTACAAGTTGAAGTACTCACCCTTTTTCACCCCCAGCATTACTTTACGACTTTTTTATATACCCCAACACCAAGAAATTTTTTTCAAAAGGCTTTTTTATATTATTTTTTTATTTTATATTTTTTATTTTTCAGATCAAGATCTTTTCTTAATATTCCTCCTAAACCTGTTTTACAAGTTAAAGTACTCGTCTTTTTTCACTCCCAACAATACTTTACGACTTTTTTCAAATAAAGTTGGGTTATAGTTTTCAGAAATGAGAACGTCCACGCTTAAAATACATCTGGTTTTATTAATATTATTTGATTTTCTAATAAAGTTGGGTTTTGGTTTTCAGAAATAATAACAAATATGTTTAAAATCCATAAGATTTTATTAATAATATTTAATTCTTTTTAATAAAGTTGTGTTTTAATTTTAAGCAATACAAATATCCCCATTTATAAAACACTTGATTCTCTTAATAATATTTGATTTTTTTCAATAAAGTGATGCCTTAAGTGTCATAAATATAAACTGACCCATTTAAAGTGCATCTTATTCTATTAATCTCTTCTGAATTTCTGCAATAAGAAAATCTAAGCTATAGATCAATCCTTAATTTTCTAAAAGACATAAAAAATTTAAAGTTCTGTTTTAAATTTTTTTATAGAAAATAGAAAAAAGTTTTACTGTAATTGTTAATATTCGCTTTAAAGGTAAAACGTCCCATTATGATTCTAAGTTTTCCCAACAAAGCGTAGAAAATTTGAAGTTTTTTTCTGAATTTTCTCAATGAAAAGAAATAAGTTATAGATTTATTCTATTTTTTTTCCAGACAAAATAAAAAGATTTTACTTCAGTTCTGATTTTTTTTCAAAGAGATAAAAAAAAATTTAAGGTTCTGTTCTAAAGTTCTTATTAAAGATACAAAAAAGTTATACTATGATTGAGAATAATTGCCATGAAGATAAAGAGTTCCACTTTAATTCTGATTTTTCACAAAGAAGTGAAGAAAAGTTCAAGTTCTCTTCCGAAGATAAAAATTTCCACTTTAATTCTGAGTTATCTCAATAAAGTGAAAAGTTCAAGTTCTCTTCGGAATTTTCTCGAAGAAAAAAAGAAAAAAGTTATACTATGATTCTGAAGATTCAACAATTCTGATGAAGATAACGAGTTCTGAGTTTTCTCTAAGAAGTGAAGAAAAGTTCAAGTTCTCTTCTGAAGACAAAAATTTCCACTTTAATTCTGAGTTTTCTCTATCAAGTGATAAAAAAATCAAGCTCTCTTCTGAATTTTCACAAAGAGTAAATAAGCTAGAGATCAATTCTAATTTTTTCTAGAGAAAATAAAAAGGTTCCATTTCAGTTCTGACTTTTCTCAAAGACGTGAAAAAAAATTTTACATTCTGTTCTAAATTTCTCATAAAAGATAGAAAAAATTATACTTTGATTGCGAATATTTACCATGAAGATAAAGAGTTCCACTTTAATTCAGCGTTTTTTCAAAGAAGAGAAGAAAAGTTCAAGTTCTCTTCTGAAAATTTCTCAATGAAAAGAAACAAGTTATAGTTAAATTCTGATTTTCTCCAAATAAAAATAAAAAAAAGCTTCCACTTCAGTTCTGATTTTTCTCAGAGTTGAAAAAATTTAAAGTTCTGTTCTAAATTTTTCTGTTGAAGATAGAAAAAAGTCATACTTTGATTGTGAATATTCTCCCTCAGAATAAAACGTTCCACTTGGATTCTGAGCTTCCTCAATAAGGGGAGAAAAATTTCAAGTTCTCTTCTGAGAAATTTCTCAATGAAAAAAAGTTACGGATCAATTCTATTTTTTTCAAAAATAAAAGGGTTCATCTTTTCATTTCTGAATTTTCTCAAAAAAGTTACAGATTAATTCTAATTTTTTCCAATGAAAATAAAAAAGTTCCGTTTCCGTTCTGATTTTTCTCAAAGAGGTGAAAAAAATTAAAGTTCTGTTCTAAATTTCTCGTAAAAGATAGAAAAAAGTTATACTTTGATTGCGAATATTCGCCATTAAGATAAAGAGTTCCACTTTAATTCTAAGATTTCTCAAAGAAAAGAAAAAAACTTACAATTCAATTCTAATTTTTTCCAAAGAAAATAAAAAAGGTTCCACTTCAGTTCTTAATTTTCTAAAATACATGAAAAATTCAAAATCCTGTTCTAAATTTTTCCCTAGAAGATAGAAAAAAGTTATATTTCGATTGTGAATATTCTCCATGAAGATAAAACTTTACATTTTTTTTATAAGTCTTCTCAACGAAGTGAAGAAAAGTTAATATTCTTTTCGGTAATTTCGCGGTGAAAGGAAATAAGTTACAGATCAACTTTATTTTTTCCAAAGAAAATAAATAGATGTCGCTTCAATTCTGATTTTTCTCAAAGAGATGAAAAAAAATTTAAAGTTCTGTTCTAAATTTCTTCTTAATAATAAAAAAAGTTATACTATGATTGTGAATATTCACCATGAAGATAAAGAGTTCCACTTAAATTCTGAGTTTTTTCAAAGAAGGGAAGAAAAGTTCAAGTTATCTTCTGAATTTTCTTAAAGAAGAGAAAAAAGTTTTATTTCAGTTCTGAATTTTATCAGATATGAAAAAAAAATTAAAATTTCTGTTCTCAATTCCTCCGTAGAAGATAGAAAAGAAGTTAAAGTTGAATTCTGTATATTCTTCATGAAAATAGAAAAAGTTCCACTTTATTTCTGAGTTTTCTCAGAGAGGTGAAGAAAAGTACAAGTTCTCTCTTCTGAAGATAAATAGTTCCACTTTTAATTCTGAGTTTTCTCGAAGAAGCGAAGCAAAGTTCAAGTTTTCTTCTGAATTTTCTAAAATAAAATTAAAGTTACAGTTCAATTCTAACTCTTTCCATAGAAGTTAGAAAAAAATTGTACTTTGATTGTGAATATTCGCCATGAAGATAAAAAGTTCCACTTTAATTCTAAGTTTTCTCAACAAAGTGAAGAAAAGTTCAAGTTCTCTTCGGAATTTTCTCAATGAAAAGAAATAAGTTACAGATTTATTCTATTTTTTTTCCAGACAAAATAAAAAGATTCCACTTCAGTTCTGATTTATCTCAGAAAGATGAAAAAAATTTTAAGTTATGTTCTAAATTTCTTATCAAAGATAGAAAAAAGTTATACTATGATTGAGGATATCTGACATGAAAATAAAGAGTTCCACTTTAATTCTGATTTTTCACAAATAAGTGAAGAAAAGTTCAAGTTCTCTTCCGAAGATAAAAAGTTCCACTTTAATTCTGAGTTTTCTCAATAAAGTGAAAAAAAGTTCAAGTTCTCTTCGGAATTTTCTCGAAGAAAAAAAAGAAAAAAGTTATACTATGATTCTGAAGATTCATCAATTCTGATGAAGATAACGAGTTCTGAGTTTTCTCTAAGAAGTGAGGAAAAGTTCACGTTCTCTTCTGAAGATAAAAAATCCACTTTAATTCTGAGTTTTCTCAATCAAGTGAAGAAAAAATCAAGCTCTCTTCTGAATTTTCACAAAGAAAAAATAAGCTAGAGATCAATTCTAATTTGTTCTAGAGAAAATAAAAACGTTCCACTTCAGTTCTGATTTTTCAAAAAGAGGTGAAAAAAATTTTAAGTTCTGTTCTAAATTTCTCGTAAAAGATAGAAAAAAGTCATACTTTCATTGTGAATATTCGCCATGAAGATAAAGAGTTCCATTTTAATTCAGAGTTTTCTCAAAGAAGTGAAGAAATGTTCAAGTTCTCTTCTGAAAATTTTTCAATGAAAAGAAAAAAGTTACAGTTAAATTCTAATTTTTCTCCAAAGAAAATGAAAAAAAAATTTCCACTTCAGTTCTGATTTTTCTCAGAGTTGAAAAAAAATTAAAGTTCTGTTCTAAATTTTTCTGTTGAAGATAGAAAAAAGTCATATTTTGATTGTGAATATTCTCCAACAAGATAAAAAATTCCACTTTCAGTAAATGAAAGAAAAGTTCAAGTTCTCTTTTGAAAATTTCTCAACGAAAAAAGTTACAAATCAATTCTAATTTTTTCAAGAATAAAAGGGTTCCTCTTTTCATTTCTGAATTTTCTCCAAAAAAAGTTACAGATTAATTCTATTTTTTGCCGATGAAAATAAAAATGTTCCACTTCAGTTCTGATTTTTCTCAAAGAGGAGAAAAAATTTTTAAGTTCTGTTCTAAATTTTAAGTAAAAGATAGAAAAAAGTTATACTTTGATTGCGAATATTCCCCATAAAAATAAGGAGTCCCCCTTTGATTCTAGGATATCTCAAAGAAAAGAAAAGACTTACACTTCAGTTTCAATTGTTCCCAAAGAAAATAAAAAAGCTTCCTATCCTGTTTTCAACCTTATCAAAGACATAAAAAATTTTAATATCTATTGAATGTTTATCCATAGAACATAGAAAAAAGTTATACTTCGATTGTGAATATTCTCCTTGAAGATAAAAAGTTCCACTTTAATTCTAAGTTTTCTCAGCGAAGTGAAGAAAAGTTCAAGTTCTCTTCTGAATTTTATCAATGAAGAAAAATAAGCTATAGATAAATTCTTTTTTTTTCAAAGAAAATAAAAAGATTCCACTTCAATTCTGATTTTTCTCAAAGAGGTGAAAAAAATTAAAGTTCTGTTCTAAATTTCTTATTAAAGATAGAAACATTTATACTATGATTGTGAATATTCACCATGAAAATAAAGAGTTCGACTTTAATTCTAAGATTTCTCAAAGAAAAGAAAAAAGTTACACTTCAATTCTAATTTTTTCCAAATACAATAAAAAAGGTTCTACTTCAGTTCTTAATTTTCTCAAAGACATTAAAAATTTAAAGTTCTGTTCTAAATTTTTCCATAGAAGATAGAAAAAAGTTATACTTTGATTGTGAATATTCTCCTTGAAGATAAGAAGTTCCACTTTAATTCTAATTTTCTCAACGAAGTGAAGAAAAGTTCAAGTTCTCTTCTGAATTTTCTCTATGAAAAGAAATAAGCTATAGATAAATTCTGTTTTTTTCAAAGAAAAGAAAAAGATTCCGCTTCAGTTCTGATTTTTCTGTAATAGGTGAAAAAAAAATTAAAGTTCTTTTCTAAATTTCTTATTGAAGGTAGAAGAAACTATACTATGATTGTTAATATTCACCAAGAAGATAAAGAGTTCCACTTTACTTCAGAATTTTCTCAAAGAAGTGAAGAAAAGTTCAAGGTCTTTTTTGAATTTTCTCAAATAAAAAAAATTAAAATGTACAAGTTCTCTTCTGAATTTTCTTAAAGAATAGAAAAAAGTTTTATTTCAGTTCTGAAGTTTCTCAGATATGAAAAACAAATTAAAATTTCGGTTCTAAAGTTCTCCGTAGAAGATAGAAAAGAAGTTAGTGTTGAATTCTGTATGTTCTTTATGAAGATAAAAAAAGTTCCACTTTAATTCTGAGTTTTCTCAGAGAGGTGAAGAAAAGTACAAGTTCTCTTTTCTGAAGATAAATAGTTCCACTTTTAATTCTGAGCTTTCTCGAAGAAAAGTTCAAGTTCTCTTCTGAATTTTCTCAAATAAAATTAAAGTTACAGTTCAATTCTAAATTTTTGCATAGAAGTTAGAAAAAAATTGTACTTTGATTGTGAATATTTGACATGAAGATAAAACGTTCCATTTTAATTCTAAGTTTTCTCAACTAAGTGAATAAAAGTTCAAGTTCTCTTCTGAATTTTCTCAATGAAAATAAATAAGTTATATATTTACTCTATTTTTTTCCAGACAAAATAAAAAGATTCCACTTCAGTTCTAATTTTTCTCAAAGAGATGAAAACAAATTTAAAGCTCTTTTCTAAAGTTCTTATTAAAGATAGAAAACAGTTATACTATGATTGAGAATATTCGCCATGAAGATAAAGAGTTCTAATTTCTCAAAGTTTTCTCAAAGAAGTGCAGAAGTTTTCTTCCGAAGATAAAAGTTCCACTTTAATTCTGATTTATCTCAATAAAGTGAAAAAATGTTCAAGTTCTCTCCGGATTTTTCTCGAAGAAAAAAAAGAAAAAAGTTATACTATGATTCTGAAGCTTCATTAATTCTGATGAAGATAACGAGCTCTGAGTTTTTTCTAAGAAGTGAAGAAAAGTTCAAGTTCTCTTCTGAAGATAAAAAGTTCCACTTTAATTCTGAGTTTTTTCAACCAAGTGAAGAAAAAATCAAGTTCTCTTCTGAATTTTCACAAAGAAAAAATAAGCTACAGATCAATTCTAATTTGTTCTAGGGAAAATAAAAAGGCTCCACTTCAGTTCTGATTTTTCTAAAAGAGGTTAAAAAATTTAAAGTTCTGTTCTAAATTTCTCGTAAAAGATAGAAAAGAGCTATACTTTGATTGCGAATATTCACCATGAAGATAAAGAGTTCCACTTTAATTGAGAGTTTTTTCAAAGAAGGGAAGAAATGTTCTAGTTCTCTTCTGAAAATTTTTCAATGAAAAGAAAAACGATACATTTCAATTCTAGTTTTCTCCAAAGAAAAAAAAAGCTTCCACTTCAGTTCTGATTTTTCTCAAAGTAAAAAATTTAAAGTTCTGTTCTAAATTTTTCTGTTGAAGATAGAAAAAAGTCATACTTTGATTGTGAATATTCTCCATCAACATAAAAAGTTCCACTTTAAATCTGAGTTTCCTCAGTGAAGGAAAGAAAAGTTCAAGTTCTCTTCTGAAAAATTTCTCAGTGAAAAAAGTTACGGATTAATTCTAATTTTTTCAGAAATAAAAGGGTTCCTCTTTTCATTTCTGAATTTTCTCCATAAAACAGTTACAGAATTATTCTAATTTTTTCCAATTAAAATAAAAAAGTTCCACTTCCGTTCTGATTTTGCTCAAAGAGGTGAAAAAATTTTAAGTTCTGTTTTAAATTTTTCTTAAAAGATAGAAGAGATTTGTACTTTGATTGCGAGTATTCGCCACAAAGATAAAGAGTTCCACTTTAATTATAAGATTTCTCAAAGAAAAGAAAAAAGTTACAGTTCAATTCTAATTTTTACCAAAGAAAGTAAAAAAGGTTCCACTCCAGTTCTTAATCTTCTCAAAGACATAAAAAATTTAAAGTTCTGTTCTAAATTTTTCCATAGAAGATAGAAAAAAGTTATACTTTGATGGTGAATATTCTCCTTGAAGATAAAAAGTTTCACTTTAATTCTAAGTTTTCTCAGCGAAGTGAAGAAAAGTTCAAGTTCTCTTCTGAATTTTATCAATGAAGAAAAATAAGCTATAGATAAATTCTTTTTTTTTCAAAGAAAATAAAAAGATTCCACTTCAATTCTGATTTTTCTCAAAGAGGTGAAAAAATTAAAGTTCTGTTCTAAATTTCTTATTAAAGATAGAAACATTTATACTATGATTGTGAATATTCACCATGAAAATAAAGAGTTCCACTTTGATTCTAAGATTTCTCAAAGAAAAGAAAAAAGTTACAGTTCAATTCTGATTTTTTCCAAAGAAAATAAAAAAGGTTCCACTTCTGTTTTCAATTTTCTCAAAAATATGAAAAATTTAAAGTTCTGTTGTAAATTTTTCCATAGAAGATAGAAAAAAGTTAAACTTTGATGGTGAATATTCTCCTTGAAGATAAGAAGTTCCAATTTAATTCTAATTTTCTCAACGAAGTGAAGAAAAGTTCAAGTTCTTTTCTGAATTTTCTCAATGAAAAGAAATAAGCTACAGATAAATTCTATTTTTTCTAAAGAAAATAACAAGATTCCGCTTCAGTTCTGATTTTTCTCCAAGAGGTGAAAAAAAATTAAAGTTCTTTTCTAAATTTCTTATTAAAGATAGAAAAAAGTTATACTATGATTGTGAATATTCACCATGAAGATAAAGAGTTCCACTTTAATTCTGAGTTTTCTCAAAGAAGTGAAGAAAAGTTCAAGTTCTGTTCTGAATTTTCTCAAATAAAAAAAATTAAAATGTACAAGTTCTCTTCTGAATTTTCTTAAAGAATAGAAAAAAGTTTTTATTTCAATTCTGAAGTTTCTCAGATATGAAAAACAAATTAAAATTTCGGTTCTAAATTTCTCCATAGAAGATAGAAAAGAAGTTACAGTTGAATTCTGTATATTCTCTATGAAGATAGAAAAAGTTCCACTTTAATTCTGAGTTTTCTCAGAGAGGTGAAGAAAAGTACAAGTTCTCTCTTCTGAAGATAAATAGTTTCACTTTTAATTCTGAGCTTTCTCGAAGAAAAGTTCAAGTTCTCTTCTGAATTTTCTCAAATAAAATTAAAGTTACAGTTCAATTCTAAATTTTTGCATAGAAGTTAGAAAAAATTGTACTTTGATTGTGAATATTTGGCATGAAGATAAAAAGTTTCAATTTAATTCTAAGTTTTCTTAACAAAGTGAAGAAAAGTTCAAGTTCTCTTCTGAATTTTCTCAATTAAAATAAATAAGTTATATATTTACTCTATTTTTTTCCAGAGAAAATAAAAAGATTCCACTTCAGTTCTGATTTTTTTCAAAGAGATGAAAAAAATTTAAAGCTATGTTCTAAAGTTCTTATTAAAGATAGAAAAGTTATACTATGATTGAGAATATTCGCCATGAAGATAAAGAGTTCTAATTTCTCAAAGTTTTCTCAAAGAAGTGCAGAAGTTCTCTTCCGAAGATAAAAAGTTCCACTTTAATTCTGAGTTATCTCAATAAAGTGAAAAAAAGTTCAAGTTCTCTTCGGAATTTTCTCGAAGAAAAAAAAGAAAAAAGTTATACTATGATTCTGAAGATTCAACAATTCTGATGAAGATAACGAGTTCTGAGTTTTCTCTAAGAAGTGAAGAAAAGTTCAAGTTCTCTTCTGAAGATAAAAAGTTCCACTTTAATTCTGAGTTTTTTCAACCAAGTGAAGAAAAAATCAAGTTCTCTTCTGAATTTTCACAAAGAAAAAATAAGCTACAGATCAATTCTAATTTGTTCTAGGGAAAATAAAAAGGCTCCACTTCAGTTCTGATTTTTCTCAAAGAGATTAAAAAAATTTAGAGTTCTGTTCTAAATTTCTCGTAAAAGATAGAAAAAAGTTATACTTTGATTGCGAATATTCACCATGAAGATAAAGAGTTCCACTTTAATTCAGAGTTTTTTCAAAGAAGGGAAGAAAAGTTCAAGTTCTCTTCTGAAAATTTTTCAATGAAAAGAAAAACGATACATTTCAATTCTAGTTTTCTCCAAAGAAAATAAAAAAAGCTTCCACTTCAGCTCTAATTTTTCTCAGAGGTGAAAAAAAATTTAAAGTTCTGTTCTAAATTTTTCTGTTGAAGATAGAAAAAATTCATACTTTGATTGTGAATATTCTCCATCAAGATAAAAAGTTCCACTTTAAATCTGAGTTTTCTCAATAAAGAAAAGAAAAGTTCTAGTTCTCTTCTGAAAAATTTCTCAATGAAAAAAGTTACGGATTAATTCTAATTTTTTCAAAACTAAAAGGGTTCATCTTTTCATTTCTGAATTTTCTCCATAAAACAGTTACAGAATTATTCTAATTTTTTCCAATGAAAATAAAAATGTTCCACTTCAGTTCTGATTTTTCGCAAAGAGGTGAAAAAATTTAAAGTTCTGTTCTAAATTTCTCGTAAAAGATAGAAAAAAGTTACACTTTGATTGCGAATGTTTGCCATGAAGATAAAGAGTTCCACTTTAATTATAAGATTTCTCAAAGAAAAGAAAAAACTTACACTTCAATTCTAATTTTTTCTAAAGAAAATAAAAAAGGTTCCACTTCAGTTCTTAATTTTCTCAAAGACATAAAAAATGTAAAGTTCTATTCTAAATTTTTCCATAGAAGATAAAAAAAGTTATACTTTGATGGTGAATATTCTCCTTGAAGATAAGAATTTCCACTTTAATTCTAAGTCTTCTCAACGAAGTGAAGAAAAGTTCAAGTTCTTTTCTGAATTTTCTCAATGAAAAGAAATAAGCTACAGATCAATTATTTTTTTTCCAAAGAAAATAAAAAGATTCCACTTCAATTCTGATTTTTCTCAAAGAGGTGAAAAAAAATGTCAAGTTCTTTTCTAAATTTCTTATTAAAGGTAGAAAAAGTTATACTATGATTGTGAATATTCACCATGAAGATAAAGAGTTCTGCTTAAATTCAGAATTTTTTCAAAGAAGTGAAGAAATGTTCAAGTTCTCTTCTGAATTTTCTCAAAGAAAAAAAAATTAAAATGTACAAGTTCTCTTCTGAATTTTCTTAAAGAAGAGAAAAAAGTTCTATTTCAGTTCTGAATTTTCTCAGATATGAAAAAAAATTATATTTTCTGTTCTAAATTTCTCCGTAGAAGATAGAAGAGAATTTACAGTTGAATTCTGTATATTCTTCATGAAGATAGAAAAAGTTCCACTTTAATTCTGAGTTTTTTTCAGAGAGGTGAAGAAAAGTACAAGATCTCTCGTCAGAAGATAAATAGTTCCAATTTTAATTCTGAGTTTTCTCGAAGAAGCGAAGAAAAGTTCAAGTTCTCTTCTGAATTTTCTCAAATACAATTAAAGTTACAGTTCAATTTTAAATTTTTCCATAGAAGTTAGAAAAAAGTTATACTTTGACTCCGAATTTTTCCTCAAAAATGAGAAAAAGTTCTGCTTTAATTCTATATTTTCTCAAAAAAGTATAGAAAAGTTCAACTTCTCTTCTGCATATTTTCCCAGAGAAGAGAAAAGGTTCCACTTTAATTCTGAGTTTTCACAACGAAGTGAAGAAATGTTCAAGTTCTCTTCTGAATTTTCTCAAAGAGAAGAAAAAAGTTATAGTCCAATTCTAATTTTTTCCAAAGAAAATGTAAAAATCTCTGACTTTAATAAACATTCTAAAGGGTTTTACATGCTAGCGTATCCTAAAATAATAGAAATATAACAGAGTAATGCATAAAATATTTTTATTGAAATAACGACATGTAGAATATTAACATAAAAATATGTTACATACATTATTAATATTATTGAGCAACGTTGGATATTTTGAATCTGTTCCATAAAATAAATCATCATGTTCTCTCTTGATACTAGAGTTACTCGCTGCTCTTAGTTCATAACCACTAGAATAATCATTATTCCATTTTTAGCCATATACAATTTTTACTGGCATGTCAGGTTCAATACACGTTTCATCCTTGATATTATTTTATTCATTGCCCATATGATCATTGGTAGTTATAATGTTCACTTGTGCTTTATTTTCCATTAATTTTATCTTTATATTCATTAGGAATATTGTCTGCCAATGCCCTTTTTATTTTGCCAGCGATTTCTTTGTCTATTATCACATTTTTTTTAAAAAGGTAAATGGTCTGACACCTAGAAAAGATATAGTCTATGATATTGGCGCAGTAGTATGTATGTCTTCTATTTCCCTTTGCTTTCATTCGAATAATAATACCAGAAAGATGAAAATAAGATTTATCATCAGTTAACACTTTAGGAGATTGCCCTCTTCATCAACTGTTATTTTTATGTTGGCATTCTCTTTGATTACTAACTTATCTGGAAATGATGCTTTCACATATCCACCATTTGCATGATGGAAATTCTTGGGTACTCCAAAGGAATTTGACACCTCACTGTCATGACAACGTAGGCATACATTCCCGATAAGATCTCCACTACTACTTGTTTCATAGTTTAAATATATCTCTTTGTCAGCATTCAAGGTAACGATGACTTTATCATGTGTACACACTTTCCTCGAATAGTTCATTTTCACCTTTTTTTTTAAATATAATGTCGGTGTTTATCTCTCCAAGTTACTGATTTAAATACAAATGTAACTCAGAGAGGGGAGAAGGTAACAAAATGAAAAATAAAATAAAAAAAAGGTGAAAAAACGAGGATTTTTTCAGCCAGTGGCGAAACCATGAAGATGAAAATATAAGCAAATATTTCGACAAGGACCTCCGCCAAGTCGTCCTCAGTGCTAAACGAAAAAGAAAAAAAAACGAAAATCTAACCTTTCGAAGTTGACCTTACAAAGACAGAACAGACACTGAATAAAAAACCGGGCATGAATCAATGAAAATGACTTTACCAAGATGATTGGACAAGGATCTTTCGCCTTGCAATAGTGTTAGCTGGTCTACAATTTCGATTTTCATTAGATATGCAAATAGGTTCTTTTACATTATTTCGGGTGAAAATATTGATTTAGTCCTTCAAGATTAAACTGTCGTAAATTGGGCTTAATGAAATATCTCCAGTATCTCTATTTATTGCTAAATTTTGGTAGAGATACTAAAATAAAAATAAATAGAGATACTGGAGATATTTCATTAAGCCCAATTTACGACAGTTTAATCTTGAAGGACTCAATCAATATTTTCACCCGAAATAACTTAAAAGAACCTATTTGCATATCTAATGAAAACCGAAATTGTAGACCAGCTAAAACTATTGCAAGGCGAAAGAGCCTTGCCCAATCATCTTGGTAAATTCATTTTCATTGATTCATGCCTGGTTTTTTATTCAGTGTCTGTTCTGTCTTTGTAAGGTCAACTTCGAAAGGTTGTATTTTCGTTTTTTTTTTATTTTTTTTTTAGCACTGAGGAAGCCTTGGTGGAGGTCCTTGTCGAAATATTTGCTTATATTTTCATCTTCATGATTTCGCCACTGGCTGACAAAATCCTCGTTTTTCACCCTTTTTGATTTTATTTTTCATTTTGTTACTTTCTCTCCTCTCTGAGTTTCATTTGTCATGTATAGCCAGTGTGGTCTAAGAATGTATTTGATTTAAATACCTGCAATAAACTAGGTAGTATCGATAACCTACCATTGAGTACCACTGGGAAAGCCAATTCCGATATAAGAGCAACCATAGAGTACGTTTGGTACAGCCTCAAGCATACATAGTGAGAGTGACCTGCAAAGTCGACATAGCTTTATTTCATTTTTAAAGTTAATTTAGACTAGGTTACGTACGCGAACGTAACCTAGTCTAGATAGAATTCCCTGGAAAAAAATAGAATTGATCTGTAACTTATTTCTTTTCATTGAGAAAATTCAAAAGAGAAATCGAACTTTTCTTCACTTCGTTGAGAAAACTTAGAATTAAAGGGAAACTTTATATTTCTCCAGAAAAAATAGACTTGATGTGTAACTTACTTTGTTTCATTGAGAAAATTCAAAAGAGAATTTAAACTTTTCTTTACGTCGTTGAGACAACTCAGAATTAAAGTGGAAGTTTTATCTTCATGGCGAATATTCACAATCAAAGTTTAACATTTTCTATCTTCTATGGAAAAATTTAGAACAGAACTTTGTCTTTGTCTTTATTATTGTGACAAGTGCTGTATTTTGTTAATCTTGTATGTAATTCGTGTACATAGCCATCTTTTGGCTTTAAATACACGTTATCTTATCTTATCTTATTGTAGCTTGTTTAGAAGGAGAATTCTCTATCAAGGCTACCAAAACCCTTGAAAATACTAATAGTATAGGGTAAAATGTTGCTATTGTAGCTAGTTTAAAAGGAAAGTGCTCCATCAAGGCTACCAAAAAACCCTTGAAAATACTAATAATATAGGGTAAAATGTTGCTATTGTAGTTAGTTTAGAAGGAAGGACGAGATTTAATGTCCTTGGTAAAAGCCTGGACGTGATTTTAGTGTCCTTGGTACAAGTCTGAACGAGATTTAATGTCCTTGGTAAAAGCCTGGACGAGATTTAATGTCCTTGGTAAAAGACTGGACGAGATTTAATGTCATTGGTAAAAGCCAGGACGAGATTTAATGTCGTTGGTAAAAGCCTGGACGAGATTTAATGTCCTTGGTAAAAGTCTGGACGAGATTTAATGTCCTTGGTAAAAGCCTGGACGAGATTTAATGTTTTCGGTAAAAGCCTGGGCGAGATTTAATGTCATTGGTAAAAGCATGGACGAGATTTAATGTCATTGGTAAAAGCCTGGACAAGATTTAATGTCCTTGGTAAGAGTCTGGACGAGATTTAATGTCCTTGATAAAAGTCTGGACGAGATTTAATGTCTTTTGTAGCAGCCTGGATGAGATTTAATGTCCTTGGTAAAAGCCTGGACGAGATTTAATGTCCTTGGTAAAAGCCTGGGAAGGAGAATGCTCCATCATGGCTACCAAAGTTTCAGAAATTTAAAATAATTACTCTCAATACATACCTCCAAATTATTTACATGTTTTAAATGTAATTAAACAGGATTTTAAGGGGCCGATACCTCAAATTATATCAAACAGTTCGTGGTAACAAACTGTAAGTAAGGAGCGACCCGGCTCAATGGTAACCGAAACTGTAGAAAACGGAATTTTGATACCAATAGATACATCAAAAGAATCAGATTTTAATGCCGATTTCAAATATATAAGTTTCATCAAGTTTAGTCCTACCTATCAAAAGTTACGCGCCTGAGAATATTTGGCTGATTTTCGTAAAAAGGAGAAAAGACCCCCTAAAAGTTATGGAACCCTAATGGAAATCACACCATCATATTCAGCGTATTACAGAACCTTACTGCGGAGGTTTCAAGCTCCTATCTACAAAAATGTTGAATTTTGCATTTTTTGCCAGAAGAAAGATCACGGATGCGTGTTTATTTGTTTGTTTGTTTTATTCCCCAAGGGGTGATTGTATCGACCCAGTGGTCCTAGAATATCGTGAGAGGGCTCATTCGAACGGAAATTAAAATTACTAGTGCCCTTTTTAAGTAACCACAAAAAATGGAGGGCAACTAGGCCCCCTCCCACGCTCATTTTTTTCCCAAAGTCACCGGATCAAAATTTTGAGATAGTCATTTTGTTCATCATAGTCGAAAAATCTAATAACTATGTCTTTTAGGATGACTTAATCCCCCAAAGTCCCCGGGGGGAGGGCTGAAAGTTATGAACTTTACCCAATGTTAACAATGTTATTGGTTACTGGGAAGTATGCATACGTTTTCAGAGGAGAATTTTTCTGGTAGTGGGGGAGGAGTGGGTCGGAGGTTATGTGGGAGGATCTTACCATGAAGGAAGTTTTCATGGGAGAAGGGACATTGCTAAGAAGGGGGCGCCGGATTCCCCAGCATTATTTAAAAAAGGATCAGAAATTATACATAAAAAAACAAGTTTTTTAACTGAAAGTAAGGAGCAACATCAAAACTTAAAACGACAGAAAACATTACGTATATGATTGGGTTCATCCCCTAGTCAGTACCTCGCTCTTTAAGCCAAATATTATTTAGTACTATCATAAGAGCTATTTATTCTAATTAACGGCATTTGTGATTAAGGGGTCATTTTTAAAGACTTGGAACAAAATTCGAACTTTAGCTTAAAGAGCAAGGTATTGACTAGGGGGCGAACCCTCTAATATACGTATTAAAAATATAAGAATATAGAGGTTCGTTACGTAAGTTAATTCGTAAGTTACGTATATTTATTACTAATAAAAACGTTCGTAAATTAAATTAAACAGGTTTCGAGAAAGCCATTTAACCAAATAAAAGTAAAATTAATATTCAATTTGTTTTTAATTATTCATATACGGTGAGCCAAAATCAAAACCTGCATTAATTCAAAAACGTTCAAAAATTAAATAAATAAAAAGTTTTTTTTAACTGAAAGTAAGTTTTACTGAAAGTAAAACTTAAAACGAACAGAAATTATTCCATATATGAAAGGGGCTGTCCCCTCCTCAACGCCTCGCTCTTTACGCTAAAGTTTGACTTTCTCACAACTCTTTTTTTTAAACAATAAAAAAATTTAGCGTAAAGAGCGAGGCGTTGAGGAGGGGACAGCCCCTTTCATATACGGAATAATTTCTGTTCGTTTTAAGTTTTAAAGTCGTTCCTTACTTTCAGTTAAAAAAACTTGTTTTTTATTTAATCTCGAGTAAGGCCGGGTATGGTTCGGAAAACAGCCAGAAGTTCTAAAAAATAGAGAGTAACATTTATTTTAAGTTTTAAACTTGTTCCATACTTTAGCTGAAAAACCTTTTCGATTTTTAATTTCTTTGTCTCAAGTGCACCAATTGAAAACAATAAACTATTCAACGTTTTATGAACGTTCGCAAACTGTATCTAGCTAGTAGACATTTAATTTAACATCTCAGTCAAAAACGCCTGTGAAAATAGATGTTTTCGTTTTGTCTTAATGTTTATAGTGACGGTAATTTATTTTAATATGGATTTTATTGGTGAATGTTCGCAAGACCTTCCAAATTTATAAACATGTCTCATGGAGAAATTGTTCCAAACCGATATCTTTTTCCGTCAGTATTTCTAACTCCCTGTTAAGAATGTTCACGAAGTGAAATTTCGTAGAAATAGGCACGTGATCCTGTGTAGATAGTATTGAAGCTCTCTGATTGCCTGTACTGGCAGTATTCTAGCTCATTGGAGGTCAATGATCTTGTATAGTTCAAATGTTAAGATACTTCCATAGTTCCATTAAACAAAAAATGAGCAAAAATAAAATCAAATAATCTATCGAGCGTGAAACTACCACAAATCAGCATCGATAAATAAAGGAAACCCAAAACGAACAGAAATTACAATAAATAACCGAGTCAAACTCAAAACGACCAGAAATTAGCATAGATTGGGCGCAGAACCCCTATGCCTTCCCAAGGCCAGAACAAAATTTGCACTTTACTGAAAAAAATATAAGACACAATTATTCTAATTAAATGGGAGTCAACTTGAAAGTCATTTGATAGTTTTTTTACCAATGTATTGTGTTTAATTAAATCAAAAGTTTATTTGCACGTCCACTGCGATAACATTGAGCGAGGTGTTGGGTTTTCCAGGATGTTATATATTATGTCGAAAAGGTGAACAAGATAGTGGGTGGTAAATGTTGATTGTAAGATTCAGAGTTGCCTTTGGTCAACATTTGGGATTATCGTTACTGTCAACGACTCAGCTATAAGCTTTTATATAACTTGGAGAAAACTTGAAAAATAGTAATGGGCCAGACACCATCAGTGTCTTGCTTGTTACCTTTCTTTTTTTGCGGGAGTGATAAAATCAAATTTCCAACAATTTGGGAACTTACCAGTAGAGGTAATTTAATTAAAAAGTTAGGACAAAGGTTCTAAAAGATTGTCAGCAAAGGCTTATTAGTATAATTGGGAGGTCTAGCGGACAAGTGCTGCACTTTTTTATGTTCTTAATTTTGTCTCAACATCTAAGGGTGCAACAACGGGAAAACTGAGAGAACGTAAATCATAAGGATTTTTAGAAGATAGAGGAGAGAGGCTTTGAACTATGGAGGTAAGAAATTTGTTCAGATCAATGGCTTTAACTGAGGCTTCTTCTTGAAAATGTAAATCTGTGTTATTATGTGTGATCCCACAATTTGTTTTAATCCTATTAAGCCATTGTTTTGTTTTAATAGAAAACGAATGTTGACTTTATATTTGCAATAAAAAGAAGCAGATTTACGTAGGCTATTTCGTTTTTTAATGTTTATACAGTGAGTTAGACTCGGGTGTTTTACCATTCTTAAGTAGATTCATTTGAATTCTAATTAGCTTTTCCAATTGGCTAGTAATGTATGTTTTGTCATTAGAACACGGTTTTACATTTTTCGCAGGGAAGTCATTTTGTATTTTGTTTTAATGAAATTTTTGAAGATAGAAACTTTAACATTAATGCCATTATTCCCCATGAGAGCCAGCCAGTTTTCATTAGTAATTTAAAAACCAAATTTGAAAAGGCCACCATTGGAAATTGGGCGATAAGAGAATTCAGTAACAGAACAAGTATGATTAAAGCTAGAGAGAAGCTTCATTAATATACATGGTATAAATGTTATTGGATGCTCCTCGTCATCAAATTCTTCGAATAGCACTGCCCTAAGTTCGCAATCTGAGCTGTCTGTTTGCGGCACAAATGACAATGAAAATTCCGGGTTTTCAGTACTATTTAGCTATAAAGGGCCTTCTTAAGTGTATAAGATGCATTTTCTTCAATTTCAGTCAATTTCACGTGGTTCAGGACATCGTTTTTTGTTAGATCTTTTAAAAGTTCAGCTATTGTTGCAAAACTTTGTATAATTTTTTTTATAATATCACGACAGTCCCAAAAACGACTTAACTTTTTTGTTGGTATTTGATATGGTGCGTTTGTAATTCTTTCATTTGTTTGCCTTAACGGGGTTATAAGACTGTTCCTAATTTTGTGGCCAAGGTACTTTGTTTGTGACTATACCAATCTACGTTTTTCTATATTTTAAGTCATTCTTGCCCCTCTAAGACTGGTTAAAACTTGTCTCATGTGAGTTATATGTGCATTAAACGAGTTTCAAAAACTATAATATCATCCAGGTTGTCTCTTGTATATGTTGACTATTTTAAGATAAAATCTACTAGTCGGTGAAAATTTAAACGAGTTGCATGACGGTTCAGTTAAAGAGGGTTCAGTTGCATGAGGGTTCAGTAGCACGAGGGTTCAGTTGCACGGGGGTTCAGGTGCACGGGGGTTCAGTTGCACGGGGGTTCGGGTATACGGGGGTTCAGTTGCACGGTGGTTCGGTTATAAAAGGGTTCGGTTACACGGTGGTTCAGTTACACGGGGGTTCAGTAACATGGGTTCAGTTGCTTGGGGTTCAGTTACACGGGGTTTAGTTACACGCACACCTCAAAAAACTGTCTGGTGGGAAAAAATAGCCATTTGACACTAAATCAGGAACGGTATCTATTGTTTCAGTTAAACATAGAAGTAAAAGTTTATTGCGAAAAGAAATTTTTGGTGATTTCAAAAAAGAGCCTGAAACGCCTTGAAAATGGCGTCAAATTGAAATAAAAAGTGCAACATTGGAATCAGCATGGTCAAAAACATTTTTGTAGGATAATTACAGTCCCCAACCTTGAACACTAGGAAAAATAACTTTTTTGCATGGGTAGTCTTCCTGTCTTCCTTTTTTTCTTTCTTTTTTTTCTAGAAGGGCTAGAGGGTGACCAGAGCATCATAGAGAGGTATGTAAAAGCTCATTTGAAAGGGAATTAAATATGTAAGTGCCCCTTTTAAGTGACCAAAAAGATTGGAAGACAAATAGCCCCCATCCCTACAGGACCTCTCCCCCAACTAGTCCTATAAAAATTTTGAGATGGGTATTTTGTTCAAAATAGTTCAAAGGTCCAATAGTTCAAAGGTTTTGATGATGATATGGCCCTCCATAGTCCCTGAGGAAGAGCTGTATGTGGTATCGGGCGTATCGAGATCAAGCGTATCGGTATCGTGCGTATTGGTATCACATGTATCGTATCGGGAATATCAGTATCTGCTGTTGTTGTTTTATTAGTTATTTTCAAGGCTCATTTTTTTAAAGCATTTCCCGGCAAGGTATCAGTAGTAAGCTATCTAGTACCGCAGAAGGGACAAGGCCTGGAGCATGAATATACAGTGCAGTTTCAAGGGGACATGCCTTACCACGGTCATTCATCTATTAGCACGACCGGTATATGCCTTAGTAGACGGGTTTCTGGGCCAACAACCATTTTTTGGGCCAATCAGAGATGTATAAGGAATTACCCAAAAATACGTGTATAGTTTCATGGGCTCACGCCCTACCATGGGTATCAATATATTTCACAACTATAGGCCTTGTGAGACACGTTTTTCCTGGTTCGATAGTCAAAATTAAACTGTATCATATTACGTGTTCAAAGATGATCTCTTTTGTAAAATACTGATTTCAGCTGGAGAGCATATAATCATGTTTTTCAGTATAAATAAAGATGTAATTACTCTTGCTGGATCAGGTGAAAAAACAACTTGAAATAAGCCTTTTATTATTGAATTTATTCATTTTTAATGGAGAACTCTATAAGAATCTTGATGGTAATTAAATATATATATTACTCTTGTATTATAAAAAAATGAGATCTTTTTCGTATAGCTAGCTATAACTATCTGCCACATGGCTTTTTGATTGACAGTGGAATACATATCTATTGCAGAATTCACATGCTTTGTAACAGCTGTTCAGGTATTTTGACTAAAAGGGTACTTAACTAGCTTGCGAAATATCTCATATGTTCATAATTGAAAAAAGACATACATATTTTTATCCTGTGTATGGGCTTTGGTATTGTGGAGTTGGGAGAAGGGGCACTCCCCTTTAATATGATGAATAAATAACAAACGGACTAAATAACCAAAATTGGGGTATTTTTTTATGCATCGTATTTAAAATATAGATACTTTAAGCTCCATGAATGGCGTTCTTTTTTCTATGTGTTTTAAGATGATTGCGATTTAATCCTATAAGGTTATAAAATACCTAGCGAAAAAACAGAAATTAATTTTTACTCTAGGACACTGATGATCAAAGCCCCGACCAAAAGCGAGCAAAGCTAGATGTTGGCCTTGACAACACTGACAGGGACCTAATACATTCCTTGAACTCGATGAGGCCAACTGTAATCCGCTACGCATCCCGTTCAGATGGACAAGGGGTTTTTAATGACCTACCTATAATTTCTAACGTAAGTCCATTTATCAAATAACCTCAAATTTTTTTTAGGTTTATTACACACTCACAATTTTGCAAATTCCTTTTTTAAACAAGTCGCATATTATTTAACTTTCAAGCCTTGATTATTGATGGATGGCCTCCATTTAGCATCGTTAAAATTAATACTAGAAACCAGATTAGCATGCGCGTGCCTCTTGGCCTGATCAAATGCCAACCCTCACCATTGAGGTTAAATTTGCTAGTATTAGTGAATCTTTACCCCCACCAACATTTACACTTCCAGATTTTTTCCTTTTTAACTCTGCCTTGCACAACACAAATGTTTACTGCACAAAATTCGGTGACCCCTTTAACTCTTTAATGTCAGGGGATATAATAACAGACCCCCTGGCTATTACTCATTCCTATGTTAACAAGATTCGATCCTTTTTTGAACAACAGATGGGGGCGTGGGGAGGGAGGGACAGTTTAAAAGCATCAATAGCACTAAAAATATTTTGTTTAAATGAAAACGAGAGTAAACTCTATTCGAAATACTTGCATACAGGGATGTTAACAATTCGCCCGCATTATCAAATTATTAGGAGGTTTTTTCAGATTGGGTTAGCAGCATTGAGACTAAACGAGATATTTATAAAGAGGGGGGTAGCAGGAGGTTGTTTTATTTATTGAGAGTTTAAACGTTAACATATGTAGATTTGAAAAAAAAATATTTTAAGAGGTGTGGATAGGGAGAGGGGTATAGTTTCAAAATATCATCCAGATTTAGAGTGCTGTAAAAGAATACAACGAATCTGTTTCTATGCAAGGCTACAGTGTTTCAAGTATGCATTTTAATTGCCACCTATAAACCTCTGCGTGAAAATGACTCTAAGAAAAAGTTGGACGAACTAGTAGTTAGTAGGGATGGATCAAAGATTCCTAAAGTAGATTTTAATTGTTTAAATGGCCAACTTCCCATAACATTAAAAGGAAATGATATTTTTGAGCGGGCTAATGCACACTTAAAGATTTGTAATTTGGTGTTGCAGTATGAAACAGAATTTGAGGAGGGTCAGCGTTCTGATAAAAAGGGTGTATTATTTCCAGTGAGGGATCCGTCCATTGGGCCAGGTAAGCATTGGATCTGGCACCTATACTCGCCACCCTCAGAGCCTGATTCAATAGGACATTTCAATCCAATAATCGATATTAGTAGGGTTTTATGTGAGGGTAAAAAACGGGGTGGTGTATGCTATTATTGTCCAACACGCCTGTCCCGATTTTGGACTGATTTAAAGTTAAAGTATCAAATGAGACACTGCTAACGTCTTGAATACCATGCTGTTGAAACGGTAAGCGGAGATAGAGCGATCTTACGTCTTAAGAATTTCAAGAGCACACTCCTACAGAGCAATAAGATCGTATTGGATTGCGAAGAGAAAATCACCGACGTTTACGATTCGTCAAATTCAAATTGTCTTAAATACAGGACGTCAAAGGGGTCTCTTACGATCACGCGCGACGAGATTCCAGTAATGTCATACAAGTGTTGGATGTAGTTGAGTCATTGGGAGATGAAGACTACATGCGCTTGGCATTGACCAGTCTAATTAAAACAGTGAATGGTGCAATTTCTCGCCATCGTTACACAAACAATCCTATGCTCCTATTACCAGATGACAGATTGGCCATTAAAATCGTAAAATATGGTGGGTTTGCAAGGGGGAATTCGATGATGATGTTGGGAATGGGGGAAAGAGGAAGGTGATCGACCACAATCATTTGTGGCAGGAAATTATGTCGGGAGGGAGTAACTTTGGAGGGGTTGCACATCAATCGTGCAATTTAAACGTTAGACAGCAACATTTCATATCGGTTTTTATACACAATTCCAAATACGACTTAAAGTTTATTTTACCGGCGTTGGCCTACATTGCCAAGGGAGGAGTTGTAGATAACGCATGGATAGATGGTTTTTTTCATATAATATCATACCCAAATCATCGGAAAAGCTACTGCTGCTAGAATTCATGTGGAAAACAGTTGACAAGGGTAACACGTGCCTGAATAAATCCGTTTTGTAGACTATTTCTGTTTCTTCCTCAAGTTCTTAAGTCAATTGATTCAGGTACAGAAGAGCGACAATTTTGATAGCTTCCCCCTCCTTAAACAGTGCTTCCCTGATGATGAAATATATGATTTATTAATGTGTAAGGGAATATATGGACATAATTACTACAACTCTACCTCGAGGCTAGATGAGGTGTCATTGCCGCCCATTGAAGCTTTTTACAATACGCTTACTGAGAGTCAGCACACCACTGGCGACTATGAATTTGCCAAGAGGGTTTGGGCAAAGGGTGGGTGTAAAAATGGGTGGGATTACTGTAAACTATACTTGGCCAGTGATGTACTGACTCTTCTGGACATAGTGTGTAAAAATACGCATAAAATCTATGGAGACTTCGGTTTGGATTTAGGGTTTTATTTTGCCACTCCTCATCTGGTGATGTACTTGATTCTTAAAATTAGAAAAAAAAAAGTAGGTTTGATCTCCGATGTGGATCAGCATCTGTTTGTAGAGAGATCAATGAGGGGGGGGTACGATTTTCACAGGGACCGTATCATGAAAATTGATCCGACCGGACACCACACCGATGAAAAGTCAGATGCGGTTATTTTGGATATGAATTCCCTTTACCCGTTGGTAATGTATCACTACTGTTTGCCGTGTGGTATTTACAAATGGCTTAACAATCTATGCACTTCGAATGTCCCCAACTTTGCTACCACTGAGCAGAATGGGGCGAAGGGTTTTTTTTAAATGACGGTGAAATACCCATGGAAATCCATGACTCGGTAAAAGAATTTGTTTTTCCTTGCAAAAATAGGCCGGTGAGTGGGGACTCTCTGATTCCCTACAATTCATCTTTAGTAGAGGATGGGAGTATGCACTGGGTGCCTTCAAAGCAAAAACTTATTGCCGACCTCAACCCAAAACAGAATATCGTTGTAAATCACGTGCTATTGAAATGGATGGTGTCCAATGGTTTCAAAGTCACAAACATTCATTGAGCCCTCCAATTTGATCAAAAGCCCTTTATAAAGATATTTGTTGAAGCCTTTCTTAAGAAATATATACAACCAACAACAGTAGTTGAAAAAAACGTCTATAAATTTACATCGAACTCAGCCTTCGGTTAAATGTATGAAAGTGTACGAAACACAATTCGATATGACATTGCGACTAACCACAAATACTTTACTCGAATCATAGCTGATCCAAACTTCAGATCGTTCACAATCATAGACTCTGATGTGTTGCTCCTATATATCAAGAAAAGAAAAATTATTTTAAAGAAAAAATTGCAGGGGGGAGTACAATAAAGGAAATATCTAAAAAAAACTCATGTTGTCATTTTATTATAATGTATGCAAGGTACAATGGCCGATTGAGGGACAAATTCAACTATATTATGGGTACACTGATTCACTCCTGTTAAAAGTTAAAACTGAAAATTTGTTGAATGATTTGGAAAATGGAGAATGCATTAGCTCACGAATGGACTACACCAACTGGAATGAATCCCTCTAACCAGAGCTAGTGAAACGCCAGGCCCCCAATCAATTGTTAATGTTAAAATCTGAAAAGGGAATCGATCTGATATCCAGCGGTGTGTTCCCTTGGCCGAAGGTATACTTCATGGAAACGCACAACAAAGACATGAAACAAGTTTGCAAGGGGGTGCCTACACATTTTTTAAAAATAATTTAGATATGAGTGTCTATAGAAACTGTGTGGAACGTAGTTTAGTCCCAAGAGCGAAATTCATGGCAAATCGCTCTTTACAATTTAAAAACTACACAGTTAGAGTTGAGAAAAACGCCATGTCTGCCATATCAGACAAAGTTTATGTACTTGAGGATGGTGTGAAGGTACTACCACACGGGCACTATATAATTTCAGACCGAGTTGAATGTGTAGAGCATAGAAAGCAACTTTGTCTGAAAAAAATAAATGAAATTACTCAATTGTACAAGTTTGGTGGTGGATGTTTAATTTTTTTTTATTCTTATCAAAAAATTTTCAATACTTGTGCAAGCTAGAGCAGTTACTTCTTCTTCTTCTTCTTAATTTCTCTATACATTGTTATTTCATGCCCCCCTCCGGCCCCGGACTGGCCTGCCGCACTTCCCAGCCAACGCAGCGGCCACCTCGGCCTTCGGCCGAAGTGGTGGCTGCCCCTTGGGGGGTGGGAGCGGCCCCATTTCAAATTAAAATGTTGTAAATAAAAAAATGTCATATTATTTCAAGTGTTTTCTCCTATTGCTGCCTATTTAAAATAATTTTTTTATTTTTTATAAATAAATAAATATAAAAAGAAGTGCATTTATTAAATTTAAAGTCCTTTTTTTCTAGTGCTTATTTAAAAATAAATGTTTATATTTGTGTTTTTCTTATAAGTAAATAAATAAAAAAAATCTTAAGTGTATTTTTCTTGTTTAAAGTGCCTTTTTTCTGTAATGTATTATTTGTAAAGTGTTGCTGCTTTTATGTTACTAATAATAGAAAATATGATTCTTTATTGACTTTTTTTCTCATTATTCTTGAACGGAGTATTAGTAATAGAGAAATTATTTAGTCATTAGACATCTATAGTCTACAGATAGTTGTAAGTGAGCTGTTGAAGGTAACAGGAATATATATCAATTTAAAACACCATTCAGATCGTTTCTGTGTGGGCCATCAAAGTCAGGAAAAACGACACTCTTAACTAAAATAATTAAAAATTGCGATAAAATGTTTATGGAAAAGCCGAAAAAAATTTACTATTGCTACAGTATTTGGCAGGAGTCATACGATAAAATAAAAGCAATTGCTATATCGGGCGTGCAGATATAATTCATACAGGGACTTGCTGTTTTCGACATTATTGAACCAAACTCATGGCTGATTATTGACGATATAGCTGAATTCATTGAACAATGGTCCAAGGAAATGCTACTACTGTTCACTGTTCACTCTCATAATGAACAGATTTCCGTTACTGTAGTTCTACACCATCTCTTTCATCAGAGCAAATGTATGCGAACACTTGCATTGAGCTACACCTACTATATCATCTACAGAGTTGTTTGTGATTCTAGCTCGCTAATAACTCTCAATAAACAAATATACCCCGGCACCCCCAAATTTCTACTTTCAGCGTACAATCAGGCAACTAATAATCGCTACGGCTTATTACGGCTACATCCTATTGGACCTTAATCAAAATTAACCCGAGGATTTACGTGTAGTCACAGATATTTTTGACAATGAAATTACAGTATATCTCCCCGTGAACAGTAAAATGGCTATAAGTCGGCATTATGAAACTGAAGAAGCTACATCAAAATAGACATTTATTTTCCGTTCTAAGCATATCAAAACCCTCACTTAGGAAAGCCATACTCAAACACGGTATTGACAATGATTTCATTAATCTAATATCTGAACTTTGTTTAAATTTAACCGAGGGCAATGTTCAACTGCAAGAAGTAGTTAAGCAACAGGCAAATCAAAATCGTTCCATTGTACGTTGATTGGCCTGTAAAAAAATAGGAAAGAATTTTAAAAGGAAGCGTCTTCTTCAAGCGGGCGGTACCTTTTTTACACTTTTGCTGACACTAATTGCAGGACTTGTAATCAGTTTTCTCAAGATGGCTAAACCCTATACATTGACTCCAATAGAACTAGCTCTCTCGCCCATGGAACACTTTGAAAACAATCTGAGTAAATTCATTGACAACGAGAATATTGAGGATGATAAAAAACTGCTTTACTTCAAGATGCACTTTGCCGAGTTGACAAACATAAGCCCTATCGGGCGAGAGCCAGTGGCAATGCGAGTGTCATTGATCACAAAAAAGAACCATTACCTCAGGATTCGACTGCTGCTGCTACTGCTGGAACACAGTTAAAGAAGGAGGAATTGGATTCAATAGTGTGGAGCATTGGAAATATAATGCCGCACTCATATCGTCAACAAAGTAAACGACTCATAACCTTTCTCATGGAAATTGGTCAAGATCATATTCAGGTTGATAGCAATGGGAAAGGAATTATAATTCAAGGCACGAGCTTTAATCTACTTGATTTAATCTATGATATGGTTACACATCGTAAAGGACTTTTATCGTTTGACACTGATCTATATATTTTTCTAAATACATTGAACTTTCCCAAAAACCTTATTAGCAATAGGCGAATTCTAAAAAAATTAAATGAACATAGTCCCTCATCATCAACAACATTAAAACACGAAGAGAAGAAGAAGATTTTAAATCAAAAATTCAAAGGTGGTTGAAATCCCCCGCAAAGCTTTTCTATTAAACGCCAAAGGGAACTTCCCTCACCAAAATATGCCATAAATAGACCGGTTAAAGACATTTCATAATCATTTTCTTTTAAGCAATTGAAGACACAACAAGTGCTTTAACAATGGATAATACCAATGAGCAAGTAAGTGCCTTTCTCTCTCTACTCCCCCCCCCCCCAAAAAAATATACTTTGCTTTATTTCAAGTATACTCTTTTTCAACTGTGTAACTCCTCCTTCCTCCCCCCACCATTCAATCCCATTAAACTCTTTCGAAAAAAATAATTATTCTTTTCGCTAAAACTTCCGTTTTTTCAAAAGACGCTTGTTTAAACCTTAGCATTAATCAAATCTATCGTGCACGCTTTGTCTAAATTAGCAAAAATATGTGTCAATTTTGGCTGAACCCTCTGAAAAAGGGTGTCTGGTAAACAAGAAAAGGATTAAGGCTACAGGCAAAGCATAATTCCATGTTGTCTGGAAGAGGAAAACGAATTGTTTGCAAAATTAATGCGTAATAGAGATATTTCCGGACGTGGAAATACGCAATTCCAACTATGATTTGAAATTCATATTACCAGCATTGGCACGATTGCAGAAAGGGGAAGTTGTAAATGGCAGGTAGATGGTTCTTTTTCATAAGGAAATCATCTGAAAAGCTGCTAGTCCTATAATTTAAATGGCAAACAATTGATAATGGTAATACTTGTTGGAATAAAATCCGTTTCCTTGATTCTTTTAGTTTTTTCCTTAAATCCCTAAATCATTAATTTAAGTACAGAAAAGCGATGATTTTAATAGTTTCCCCCTCCACAAACAGCACTTTCGAGATGAGGAAATGTATTTTTTATTAAAGTGTAAGGGCATATACCCGTACGAGTGCTACAGCTCCACCTCGAAGCTAAGTGAGGAAAAATTACCACCCATCGTAGATTTTTATGATTCACTTCGTGATCGTCAATGCACCACTTTCTATCATGAATTGGACAAGAGGGTTTGGGCAAATGGAGGGTGTAAAAAAGGGTGAGATTATTGTAAAATGTACCAGGCAAGTGATTTATTGACTTTGATGGATATTGTGTGAAAAAAACGGATAAAATTCATGAAGAATTTGGGTTGGATTTGGGTTATTATTTTTCCACTCCTCATTTGGTGATGGATTTAATTCTTAAAATAAGTGGAGCAGAGATAGGTCTGGTTGCCGACGTAGATCAGCACCTGTTTGTAGAGAGATCTATGAGGGGAGGGTATATTTTTCACGGGCATCGTCTCCTTGAAACTGACCCGAATGGACAACGAACCGGTGAAAAGTCTGATGCCGTTTTCTTGGATATGAATTCCCTTTATCTTTTGGCAATGTCTCACTTTTATTTGCCGTGTGGGAATTACTGATGGCTTGACAATCCTTCTGCTTCAGATTTTCCCAATATTTACGCTGTTGAGGAAAATGGACCACAAGGATCGTTGTTCGAAATTGATGGTGAAATTCTTCTGGAACTTCATGACTCGGTAAAAGATTTTGTTTTCCCCTGCATCAATAGACCGGTGCATAGGGACTCGCTGAGTCCTTGCAATTTATCATTAGTAGAAAATAAAGGAATGCATTGGACATATTCAAAACAAAAGCTCATTGCCGACCTGGAGCCGAAATGGAATAACGATGTACACCATGTTCTTTTGCGGTAAATGCTTTCAAACGCTTTCAATGCCACAAGGATTCATAGAGCCATAAACATTTGCCTCTCAATTACTTGGACTATCTGTCTTGGCTTTTCTCTGTCTACAATTACCCAACCCAGTCTTGATGCAACCTATGCAACCTATTGCGCAAAATACTTGATAATTTCAATTCAAAATCATTCGACCTCCAAGCCTTACAAGAAGCCCTCCAAAACCTTACATGAAGATGTTTGTTGACACTTTTGTCAACAAACGCTTTCAAGCAGAAACAAAGGTCGAGAAAGAGATCTTTAGACTCATTTTAGATTCAGCCTTTGGTAAGATGTGTGAGTGTGTGCGAAACAAGAGTCGTTGTGACGTTGTGACTGACCCAAAAGAATATGCCCGAAACATTGCGGATCCAAACTTCATATAATTCACGATCATAGACTCCAATATGGTCCTCTTACGTAGCAAAAAAAGAAATGTAGTTTTAAATAAAAGCATTGCCACTGGCAGTGCCATTCTAGGAATATCAAAGAAACTCATGATGGAGATTTATTACAATGTATGTAAGCGCCAGTGGCCGAGGGAGGGACAAGCTCAAGTTTTTTATGGGGATACCAATTCTTAATTATTAAAAGATAAAACACATATTAGACGATTTGGAAAATGGAGAGTACATTAGCTCTTGGATGGACTACACAAACTGGGATGAGTCCCGTTATTCGGAGCTAGTGAAATGCCAGCCCCCAAATCACTTATTTAAATTAAAATCAGAAACGGGAAGTGATTCGGTATCGCATGGTGTATTTCCCGGTCCGAAGGGTTACTGTATGGAAACGCACAATGAGAATACCGAAAAAGTCTGCAAATGGGTGCCTGCATACAATTTAAAAGACAATTTCAAAATGTGTGTTTATAGGAACTGTATAGAACAAAATTTGGTTGCAAGAGCAAGTGTCATGGCCACTCGCTCTTAAAAATACAAAAACTATACACTTCGAGTCGTAAAAAATGCCATGTCCACCACATCTGACAAAGTCTATGCAATTAAGGGTTGTTTTAAAGTACCGCGACGTTGCTACTCTCGTGCGTCAAATTAAGCTGAATATGTAGATTATATAACTCAGATCGGTATTGATAGAGCTCTATATTTATTGGAGGGGGGAGGGGGCGTCTGTTGCGGGGGGAGGGGGCCGTTTCCGTCAACAGCTCAACACTGTCTTTCTTATTTCTAGTCTTTTTTCCATCACAAGCTTGGCACTGCCACTTCGTTTTATATTTCATTGCGCAAAGCGGTAATTTCAAGTGTTTATTTAATCTTGTCATCAGCTCGGCCACCATTATTGATGGTCGCCTGATCCTCGTGTTTTTTAAAATGTGTATGTTTTAAATACATGTTTATGTTGTTGTATTTATTTTAATGTAAATTAAAGACACCATATATTTTATTTCCTCTTGAATATTCATTCAATAGATTGAGGTTAGAATTGGTTAGTTACATTTTGACATTGGAAGAGAAGGTATCAATTTAAAACACCCTTCAGATCGTTTTTTTGCGGACCGTCCATGTCTCGCAAAATGAAACTTTTAACAAAAATAGTTCAAAACCGTGATAAAATTTTTTTAGAGAACCCAAAAATATATCTTATTGCTATAGTATATGGCAACAATCTTACGATAAAATAAAGAAGATTGATCCAAGAATAAAGTTTATTCAAGGACTTGACGTGTTTACTAGTATCGCGCCAAACTCGTGGCTCATTATTGACGATCTATATGAATCTATTGAAGAATGGTCGCGGGAATTGTTACAACTGTTTACTGTCCGGTCCCATCGGGAAAAAATTCCTGTAACTATTGTTCTACACAATCTTTTTCATCACAGTAAATGCGTGCGAACTCTTACTTTGAATTGTACCTACTACATCAACTATAGAGTTGTTTGCGGTTCAAGTTCTCTTATAACTCTAAACAAAGAAATTTATCCTGGTAAACCTAAATTTTTACTTTCTGTATACAATCATGCAACTAACAAACCTTATGATTACATATTATTAGACCTGAATCAAAACACGCCCGAAGAGCTGCGTGTAGTCACTGATATTTTTGATAATGAAATTACTGTATCTCTACCTATGAATAGTAAAAAAAGGTCATTAGTCGCAATCATTACATTGAAGAAGCTACAGGAAAACCAACATTTATTTTCCGTGCTAGCCTTTTCAAAACAACGACTTAGAAAAGCAATTCTCATGCATGGTGTGGACATGGAATTCATTAATCTCTTGTCGGAACTTTGTTTAAATTTAACGGAGGGTAATGTTCATCTGTCAGATCGTGTAAAGCAGCAGACAAGGCAACATTGATCACGTGTACGTGCTCTAGCTTACAAAAAGAAAACAAATTGTAAAACAAAACGTCTTTTTCAAGCGGGTGGTAATTCCTTTTCAGTGTCACTACCAATAATCACCAGACTTGTAAAGACTATTCTCTAGAAATGGCCAAACCCCTATAAATTGACGTCAATTGAACTTGCTCTTTCACCCAAACAGCACTTTGAAGATAATTATGATAAATTTCTAGACAATGAAACAATTGCTGATGATGAAAATTAAATTTTGCTTCAAAATGCCCCTCGTCGTGTCAACAAATATGAAACATATCGTTAAAAATCGCTCAAAGGCAATATCATCGATCAGCCTTCTGATAACAGTGAAATATCGAAAAAAGAAGAGTTATAAAGAAGTTTTATAAAGTTTATATCTTAATCTTGTCGTTAACTAAGTGAATGAATATTAACGCGTATCGCTGACAACAAAGAAACGGGTGAGAAAAACAATGAACTATAAATCCAGGGCTAACCTTACAATGTAATTTATTTGTTATCGGACTGGATTGCAAATCTTAAAAGAGTCGAATCCTTTGATAGTCATTTATATAGGTTTTTAAAGTTGTCAAATTTTCCTAAAAGCCTTATTGGTAATAAGCAAATTCTAAAGAAACTGAGAGAACATTGTCCATTAAAGGTAGGATATTATTTTAAATATTTCTTGGAAATCACACCTAGTGGCGATTTGATGACGGTAACTAGACAAAAGCGAAGACGTATTGATTCACCTGGTAGTATACAAAAGGGTAGCGGACGGTTAAGATCAAAATGGATCAAATTTTGAAAAGTGTTTATGAAAATATTGGAGAACCAGGAACTTTAAGTTCTCCAAGTACACTTTCCAAAGTCATTGGTGTTGACACTAAACTTGTACAAGACCATCTAAAAAACGAATCAAGTTTAACTCTTCATCGCAATGATAAGACTAGGGGTAATCACTATCGAAAAACTAAAGCCTTTTATCCTCGACATATATTACAAGCAGATCTTTTGACTCTAGACGAGATTCAAAGACGTCATAATAAGCCCTATAAGTATATTTTACTCACAATAAGTGTGTTTAGTCGGTATGCACATACAGTTCCATTGCAGTCTAAGAGAGGCAATAAAGTTGCTAAAAGCCCTTGCATCCATCTTTGAACAAGATTCATAAAAAAATTCAAACAGACCGTGGAAGTGAATTTGTTAATCCCCAAGTAAACAAAATTTTATTGAAAATAAATACAATACTCTATCATAGTCATAGTCCTATAAAGGTGGCATTGGCCGAACGTTTAATACGAACTATTTGACTTTAATTGCAAGATATTGTACATTGAAATGTGTTAAAGAATGATTTAGATAAAATCATGCACATATACAACCATCTTCCTCATCGATCCTTGTTCAATACTAGCCCTCAAGAAGTTCATCATAGTGAAAATACACATTTCCTTAAACAATATTCTAATGAAAATGCAGGACAGAAAAAATTTAATGTTGGTGATACTGTTCGAATCAATCGTACCAGAAATGTTTTTGAAAAGGGAAATGACTTGTGGTTCACTGCACTTTTTAAAGTGTCAGAAATCCTAGATGCTAAACCTATAACATATCGACTTCGTGACATGAAAAATGACGAGATTCTTGTCGGATTTTACGATTTTTAATCACAAAAAGTTAAAGACACAGGAATGTATCAAATTGAAAAGGTATTAAAGACTCGTACATGCCAGTGTAAGTGAAAGTTGCCTGTTCGCTGGCTAGGATACAACTCTGATTTTGATTCGTGGATACCCGCTGAAGACGGTCATGATGTCTGAAGGTTTTTATTTGATATTCATTTCCAATGTTTCTGATCCTATTTATGACGATTTTAATAAAACAAGCAATTTTTGGACAAAAATTTCCCCAGCCATTTAATTTGAGGGAAGGTATGAAGTGGCTATTGTAGAATGCATTCTTAAAAACAGATATGATATCCTAAGAAAGGATCGTACATATGAGATAAAAATTAGACCCCATGATTGACCAATTGTTGACGATCAATATGTGATTCAAGATTTGAATTCATTTGAAAACCCTTTTGCCACATTATCATATAAGGAATTTGGGACAATGAACGAATTATGTCATGTAATCAACAAAAAAATTTCATATCGTAAAAATGGTGCCTTTCAATTCAATTGTTCAAAAGAAGAGGGGAAAATCTACATTATTTCGCTCATTGAAAATGAAAAGGTTATTATCAATGATAATCTAAGAGAAGTTCTTGGTTTTAAATATAATGTAATCAACGGTAAAGAAGCAGGAAGCGCTATTGGCATGAATCGTGTCATTTTCGCAGAGTATCCGCCCGCTTGTCTTCGAACATTTGTATATTTTTATGCATCCTTTGTCGAGAGATCAAGAGTCGGTAATACCAATGTCTCCCTCGTACGGCTTCTTGAACAAAAAACCTCTAATGACCATATTCACCACTACAATATAAATCACCTTCAATACGTTCAAGTCAACACTTCGTATCTGGAGCTCTGTCAGTTAACATTAAGAAGCAAATTGGGAGATCCTCTCGCAATAGCAAAAGGTTTAGCTGTAATTACATGTCATTTACGACCCATTCAGTGAAATGGCTAAGACAACTCAGTTTGTATGTCCTGATATTAATTGCTATGTTGCTACTCTTGGACCACAACAGTTTGGACACGGAATGGAATATTATAGGGGTTGTTCGTCAATGTCAGGGTACGGTCTCAGCAGTTGGTTTGCTAGGCTTTGACGCTGGGCATTACCCATGGCTAAAAAATATATTGCACCAGTTGAAGCGGATTCTGCGTCCTCTACATTACATGATTGGGGCTCTGGGAAAGATATTCAAAAGAGTGTTTCGCAAAATCTTAGGTCGAGCGTGCGATCTCTCGGTGAGGGATTGAAACAGAGGGAAAAAGGTTTAAAATGTAGGAGAAAGACCCCATCACTCATCAGTCTCAAGTCAGCCGGGCAGCGTAAAGCATCAAAGAAAGTAAAAATATCCAAAAAGGATTTCTTTTCCTAAGATGTCGTATCTACCACGTAAAGATTCTCACCCTTCAGTCACCTCATCTCTAAATCTTTTCAATGCGGAAAATGTTGATGTCAGTGTAAAACATGTATACTATGAACAATATTACCCGCAACAGCTGCTCTCTGGAAGTGTCTATTTTCAAATTTGTTCTAATGAAGACTACTTTATCGATTTGAATTTGACATTTATAGATTTTAATATCACTTTTAGAAAATCGAAAAATGAACAACCAAGTGCTGCCGAGGTTATCTTATGAAATTTGTATACTACATAATTTATTTGGACAAATAAGTGTCTACACAAATGGAACATTGATGAGCACGAGCAATAATCATTCAAATTATGCAAGTTATATACAGTTTATGTTGATAACACCAATGTCCTATAAGCAGTTGAGAGGTATGACAATTGGATATGAATATAAAACAAATACTGATACTACCAATATTCTTAGAGAGGCAACAACTAAACATTTACATTTAGTTGGGAAACTAAATCATGAAATATTTAATATACCTCAATGGCTGCCTCCTATTGTAAAGATAGATATAAAACTAAAACTCGCGCCTCAACTATATTATGCGAAAAGTAGTGGACGCTGCACCCTATGTAATAGCCTCTCTCACGTCGGCAATACTTCATGTACGAAAAGAACTGGTTATGAGTTCTGTGGCTTTGGCAGTTGAAAAATTAAGAGCCTCTGGAAATAATATCAAATTGTTCGTGCCTCTTACAATCTCGAATCAACGTCATATTTCTACTGTCACGCGTACATATACCGATTCGTCATTTATCAATGGTGAAATTCCTTCAAAATTGGCATTAGCTTTGGTAAAAAGTGCTAGCGCTGTTGGATCATGGACAGATTCCCTGTTTAAATTTGAACTGTTTGGACTTGCCTCACTTGTATGTAAAGAAAATTGAACTCCGCTCTACATCTAATCCTTTGGTAAATTCTACAGGACCCTTTATGAATTTACAATACAAACCCTTGATCAATATTCACAAAAATTCAAAAATGGTACAATCGAATAATTGTTTGCGATAACGCATGGTATTATTGAATTATATTTATCTGGTACTCATGATATGAGTATTGTCCGGACGGGAAATGTACGAATAGAATGTAACTTTGCCAAACCGTTGGAGGAAAGCATTGCATTAATCTTGCTAAATCAAGATGAAACTTATTGGAAAATTACCCCTGACGGCAGTGCTTGATTAAATTTGGCGCAATGAACACGACTCAAATAGTCTAAGTATTTGACGAAGATCCCCACAATTCCAATTACAAATCTTATGACATACCTTATGTTTTTCTGGAAAATATTGAACATGTTGACAATACCCTTATTATTGTTAATAGCAGTCCGTCGAGTGTAAAGACCTATGAATTTTTCAAACAAGAAGCAATATAGAATTTTTCGATCTGCTTGGCTTGCCGCATACATTCTACACACTTCATGTTAAAAATTTTCTTGGCCAGGGCAAAAAATCTATTATTCAAAATCAGAAGCGGGTAAAATATTTATCAATGAAGAGCTGTGGTTTTCATGCCCTATTATATTTTATTTTTCGAAGTCGGGGACATACTTACGTGGAATTTATCCATAATAAGATTTATGCGACAATCCTTGATTAAACGACTTCCTCAAGCTGAAAATACTCTGTCTTACCCTTATAATATAAATTTCAGTGCCCTAAAAGTTAAATGCTTCAATAATGTATGTAAATTTGTTTATTAATGAAATTTGTAAACAAAACACCGTGTCCCTTAGATTTCTTCTTCTACGTGCAGGTAATTAGCCAATACGACGAGTGATAGCGTCATTTTAGCGCTCAGTTTGCACTCATCACGATGTGCATAGTTAAGGTAAAGTTTTCCACAGTACAGTGTTATTTCATTTTTATTAATTATCTTTCTAAATTTTATACTATTACTCTAATTTAAATGATAAAATTTACGTGTTTCAATTTGCTTATGTGAAGCAATGTCACATACAAGATTCTCATATAAAGAATCACTTTCTGTAACAGCCATATATAAGAGTCTGTAGGTTTATAATCAAAGTAGCCAGTATCTTCACAGCGATGTCATAAAAACCAGACTCTTTTATTATTGCAGCAATTGAAGCGTAGACCGGGTTCTTCTTTCCAAAATAATTTAAAGCCACAAAGATACCAGTCGCTAATAAAAAGTGAGCTTGCGTTTAGGGTTTTTCGCATTCAGACCAGGATAAGTATTTTCCCGTTGATTACATTTATCATAGTGACAACTGGAGCAAAAGGATCCTCTATTATGAGAGTCACAAATCTCTACAAGAGAAGAGTTTCAGTCTTTAATTTGCACTTCATATCTCTATGCAATTTACATGGATTGCATAATTTAAACTTTTCATTATATTCATCAGTAAACGTACAATTGTAATAGGACAGCCAGCTGCACAAAGTATGGAAGCATAATGGGCATGCTGTAAACCATTTTTTCTATGTTGACTGCTCCACTTCCAAAAGCAAACTGACTCGGGGTCAATGAATGTTCTTTGCTATCAGTTTTAGGTTATCTAATCTTTAAAGGAATGGGAGGAGTAACTGAAACTCTGTGTAATCTTCAAACAGTTGTGCAGTATCATTTTGTTTTGTCACAATCAATATATCTATAAATTGAGTAAAAGCCGGGGACAACGACACATAAGTCTCGGGCAATAGTCTAGCGGTGGAGATTCATTTCTCATTATATTATATAATCCTCTTATTGAAGATTTTCTTCTACAGAGATAATCTTTGAAAATTATCATCTAAAATTAACCATGTTTCCAAAGTAACAAGATTACCTCGAATTTTTTGTCTGTCCACTTTATTCATTTCAATCCTGACAGTTCTCTCTCGCCACTAAACAGAAACTGATCCTCAATAAAATAGTTTCTACCACCAGGGAACCTGTCTAGACATTTTTTTGCCTAGAAACACAATTTTGCCTAGTAACAGGGAAAAGGAGGTGTCCTTGAAATCTTGGGTATACATGCTGCATCTTGCATGGATATGCCTAATCATGCCTGGACATGCCTAATCTTGCCCCAGGCATGCCAAATCATGTCTGGGTGGGAATTTTGCCTAGAAACAGGTGCAAGGGGCTCCATTTAGAATTCCCTATTATAGAGACCACGTTCCAAGTAGTTAAAACACCTGGGAATTTTACTTTAAATTGTGATACTTGATCGTGCCAAATCTTGCCTGGGCGGGAATTTTGCCTAAAATTGCGACACATGGTTGCCAAAAGAGGAAATCGCCGTTAAACATTCTCTTGAACCTCTGGAAGAAAGGAGTAATCCGTATGTGTGTCACAGAAGTAATTATGGCCCACTACTTATGTAATGTATTTATCGATAAGAAAATCTCATTATAGGGGTTGTGATGGCTTCAGTTATATAGAAGATCAAAGGTCTCACAGAATTTCAATCCATACAAACAATAATACTCCTTTTTATCCAACCGAAATTCTTTAGTAATAATTAACAAGGACTTTGTACCAGAATTACTATTCATCACCAATTTTTTAGTATGTTCAAATTTTATCCAAAATTAATATTACAAATTTAAACATAGGACGGTACTAATCAACGTACAATTTTTGACATGCAAATTTTAAAAGCAAGTAACCAAAGATTTAAGGGACCGGTACCTCAAATTATATCGTTGTTAGGCCTACGTATGATTTGGAAAACAATCAGAAATTATATAAAAAGAGTTATCAAACAGTTCGTGGTAACAAACTGTAAGTAAGAAGCGACCCGACTCAATAGTAATCCGAAACTCTCAAAAAAAGGAATTTTGATATCAATAGATAAATCAAAAGAATCAGACTTTTATGCTAATTTCAAATATATAGGTTTCATTAATTTAAGTCTAACCATCAAAAGTTTGCCTGAGAACCGAGAATATTGCCTGAGAATATTTGCCTTATTTTTGAAAAAAGGGAAAGACCCCGTAAAAATTATAGAACCTTAATGAAAATCACACCATGAAATTCAGCACATCAGAGAACCCAACTGAATAGGTTTCAAGCTCCTGTCAGCAAAAATGTGGAATTTTGTATTTTTTGCCAGACGAAAGATCACGGATGCGTAATAGTTTTTTTTCCCCAGGATCGCGGGAGGGTTCATTCAAACGGAGATTAAAAGTTATAATGCCCTTTTTAGTGACGACAAAATGGAGGGCAACTAGAGCCCCTCCCACTCTCATTTTTTCCCAAAGTCACCCAAACAAAATTTTGAGATAGCCATTTTGTTCAGCGTGGTCTAAAGATATAATAATTATGTCTTTGAGGATAACATAATCCCCCACAATCCCTGGGGGAAGGGCTGCAAGTTATAAACTTTGCCCAATGTTTACATATAGTATTGGCTATTGGGAAGTATACAGACGTTTTCATGGAGAATTTTCTCTGGTAGTGGGGGGGGGGGTCGTGTGTTACATCGGAGGATATTTCCATGGACGAAGTTTTCATGGGGGAAGGGGCATTGCCAAAAAGGGGGCACCGGATTTCCCAGCATTATTTAAAAAACTATCAGAAATTAAATTAAAAAAAACAAGTTCTCAACTGAAAAAGTTTTCAACTGAAAATTTTTCAACATCAAAACTTAAAACAGACAGAAACTATATGAATTAGAAACTATATGTATATGAATGTTTCGGCCACTAGTAAATACCTCGCTCTTTACGCTAAAGGTTTTTTTAGTAGGTTCATAAGAGCTATTTATTCTAAATTAACCACCTTTATGATTAAGGGGTCATTCTTAAAGAATTGGAAAAAGATTCGAACTTCAGCGTAAAGAGGGAGATATTGACTAGGGGGGCCGAACCTTCCTAATATGCGTAATAAAAATATACGAATACAGTTTACGTAAGATAATTCGTAAGTTACGTATATTTAATACTAATAAAAACGTTCGTAAATAAAATTAAACAACTGTCGAGAGAGCCATTTAGCCAAATAAATGTAAAATTAATTTGCAATTTGTGTTTTAAATATTTATGAATGGTGAGCCAAAATCAAAACCTGCATTAATTTAAAAATGTTCAGAAATTAAATAAAAAAAGTTTTATTTAACTGAAAGTAAGGAGCGATAATAAAACTTAAAAGAACAGACATTATTCCGTATATGAAAGGGGCTGTCCCCTCCTTAACGCATCGCTCTTTACTCTAAAGTTTGACTTTTTCACAAAACTCTATTTTTGAAACAATAAAAAACTTTAAATAAAAAAACTTAGAGTGAGGCGTTGAGGAGGGGACAGCCCCTTTCATATACGGAATAATTTCTGTTTGTTCTAAGTTTTAATGTAACTCTTTACTTTCAGTTAAAAGAAACTTGTTTTTTTATTT